>NC_138960.1:19792500-19917500 GCF_965226115.1 Aulonocara stuartgranti
AACAAAATGTTTCACTTTACATGGAATTAATATAGAACACACAGAGTTTTGCTGTTTTGAATTAAACAAAGGAAAACGATAATTGGGGGTTTTATGGGTTTTTTTCTTTAAAGATGTACTAGTAGATTGAAACGTTAATTTTTGAAATATTTGTTTGGTCACAATTAGAACAGCAGCCTGCCAGTTTGTTTTTCCCCCCTATGACAGTCATGTAAGCCTCTTTCTGAGAAACCCAGGGCTTTCTACGCCCCTGGTTGAAAGACCAAGTGGCAGCATTCACATCCAGGACAAAAAAACTAAGTTTGCTGTCAGTGAGTGGGATCAGTCGCGAAGAGGGTGCTGAACTAAAAACATCCTTGTGATTGCTTTGGTCGCTAGTAGATTGCAGTAGTTTCCTGTAGTTTTCATGGAAGATGCCATCTCAGTGACTATTAGTTGTGATGTGAAAGAGAAACAGAGACCATTTGCCTTCCAAGTAAAAGTTCTACGAGATGAGGATAATAATGATGCTAAAGTCGGGCTTCAAAAGTAGGGTCAACAAACATCAAGGTCAATGTATCTGCTGTGTATGGCAGCGACCCACAGTCTAACTTTAACTTAACCAGGTCAAGTAGATAATAGATAAAGCCAATATTATTAAAGTGTGCTACTTTGTCAGTGGTTGTAAGCCCCACTATGGCAGTTATTCTAGTTTCATCTCAAGATAAACTGTCATCATTTATGTAAGTGCTTTTGAAATTACATTCACAACACATCACTTTACTATACATCAAAACATGGGAAAATACCTATAAAATGATTTGCATGGCTACAGAATTACAGCCCAGCCCAGCTAACATAACATACTGCACTGTTGCCTATCAGAGACAAACAAATGTGTTTTTTAATCATTAAAGAATATTTGTTTTCACGTTACACTTTACCACTTACATGAAACATTGTGTGAAGTGTGTGTTTTGTTCACATTCTTACCTCATTACCTGAAGTTGGAGCTGGAGGCTGTTATGGCAGTGAAAAAATGAGAGAGCGCTACCCCTACCTGTCAAAATTGCACAAGGAAACATTGTAAACTTTCTCTTCGTGTGATTATGGGTGCTTGTTTGTGAATGTTGACATAAACAGCAGCAACAATAGGTAACAGAACGATGTACTGATATTGAAAGCAAACCTATACGTGCTAAATTATGGCCTCTGCTGTTTATTTCTTGTCTGAATATTTCAAGTATTAAATCTGCCTACTGGAACAAATGTTTAACTTGTCAGTTTCTGGTGGGTATAGCAAAAATTAATTAAACTGTCATCGTTTTAGAGGTAATCTTGATACCATCTTCATCCTTTAATGTTAAATCAAAAACTTTGCTCAAAGAATACATAAAGATATAAAAGTGATGCTCATTCTTATGCAAATTACAGGAAAAAATGAAGGACATTGAAAGGATAACACACTTTAAGCATAAATGTTCAAGCTGGGAAATTTACAGCTTTCTTACTATTGTCTTATTAATATACTGTTTATGCAGACCAAGTTCTCTATGTATAGTGTAACACAGTCAACTAGAGTTTACAGAAATGGTCCTAAAGAAAGAAAATGTCCAGTGAGTGGCAGTTCTTTGGATAAAAAAAGGCCTGGTTGTTGTCAGAGGTAAGAGGAGAATGGCCAGACTGTTTCAAGCTGATAGTATCACAATTACCAAATGGTTGGACTCAAAAATGCTGACCCAGAGACCGGCCACAGTTTTAAAAGGTTTATTTACAGGAAGTAGAAATTCAACAGTACCAGGAAAAGCAAGAGGTAAGTTTCTCTGATTACAGGAGCTCAAAGGGGTGACTGCCAAAGCCTAAACAAGACTTAGACTCAGCCATAGGTAAGGCTTCCAGAATTGCTCTTATTATTGGAAGCCAAAGCGTAAAGTGGACTACTTTGTTTTTTCCTATTAACAAGCTGGAGAGGAAGCAGTGACTGGCCTGAGGAATCCAGAGAGCGGCAGAGTGCGCAGGTAGGTAAGTTGTGACTGTTCCTAGATAACAGGTTTGCTCTTACTAGTTGGGGTGACAACGGATTCAGGAATTCCACAGTGATGGGGGAATGAGCAAGGGAAACCTATCCTTCACTTCACAGTTACTGGAATCAGATGAAATAGTAAGGTTACTAAGTCTTAGGAACCAATTTCCACCATAGAGGCAACAACAATCTGGCAGAGAGTGGATGCAAAAGTTAGTCTTTAAATACTGCTGCTTCAGTGATGAAGAGATGTGAGACAGCAAAACAGAGGCTCCACCCCCAGCAAGAAGTGCCACCTCACAACTCTACCTGAGAGGAAAAAGGGAGGAAGACAGGGAGAGAGAAAGCAAAGGAACCTTATCTTCTGTCATCCTGGACTGGATGACAGAAGATAAGGTAGGAGTAATTATCACTGACTTCAAGCAAGGTATGCAGAAGAGCATCTCGAAAGCACAACATATTGAGACTTGAAGTTGAAACAGCTACAACAACAATAGACCACTCCGGGTACCGTGTCTGTCAGCTAAGAAAAGAAAATTTAGGCTTCAAGTCTCATGGTTTTATCAAATTGAGACAAAACATTGCAAAGCTGGAAAAGTTTTGGTTTTTGCTGAGACATTTGGATCAGCTTGGATCAATCCTCCCTTCTATCAGTGGTTTAGGTGATGGTGTTGTAAAGGTGTAGGAGATATTTTCTTTGACACTTTGGGCATCTTAGGTGGAGTCTGTCATCGTTTAGATGCCTCATATTTTCCTTGACTATGTTCATCCCTTTGTCATCAGTGTACCCAACTTCTATGGCAAGTTAACGTGAAACATCATCAATCCATTCTTAAATGGATTTCTTGAGCAAAATAATGAGTTTACTATACTCAAATGACCTCCGTAGTTAGCAGATTTTTGTTGCACACCAGTATAATTTAAATCATCTTTTGTTTATTTGTGGCAGTTGGCTTCCAGTGTGTCAGCTTTCAAATGTACACAAAGGGGAGGCATTTGGTCACATGGACATTGTTTTCCTACTGAAATGATGTAGCATCAATGTAGCTTACTGCTGCTTTGGTGACTTCCTACTTATTTTTATGCAGTGTTCCTAATCCACACACGTATTGCACCCAAACCATCGTCTACTGTATGCTTTAAAACGCATCAAACACTCCGACATTATCCCATTTACATCAATGTAAATATTAGTTACATTAAGTAAACAAATAAAGAAATACAACACCTTTGCCCTGACATCTTGGCAATAAGCAAGATACAGCAGCATTACTGAAGAACTGAGGAAAAGCAGCACGAAGCAACACAGAAACGACCCTTTCCAAATGCATAAACAAACACACATCTTCGCTATGCATGTAGACTATATAGGCAATATGTTAATGCTCTGTGCAGGATAGACTGATTTACTGATCACGTTCCTCTGTGATACCGACATCGCAGTGACAGCATGTCACTCATATGCATCTCTGGAGCACAGCAGGTCAATGTCAGCTTCACAGGAGGTCATGATGGTCTTCCCCATGTGAATGGTGTTATCTTCTTCCTCTAGCATGTCCCTGCTACACACACTTACATATTTTATGCCATTATATACTTCAGACCAGATGGAGTCTGAGACTTTCCTACACTGAGAAATTGTAGTGAGCGTCTTTTTACACAATGGCCCTGAGATATCAAATGCACTGCAGCTTAAGAAAATGTCATAAGAAGCCTTGATCTCTGGGCAGTCGTCATCTCCGCCTTACCTGGGCAGAGCTGCAGCATCCTTCTCTCCTCCTCTGTTCACCTGCTAGTCATCACCAATCAACTGCAATACTTAAGGACCAGTGCAGCCATCCAGACTCCGAAAGATTATTAGCTCTTTTAGAGTGGTAAACGGGCTAGTTGTTAGTCTTGCTCTAATTAAATGACCTCACATCAAGTAATTCTGTTTTCCTCCTTTCTCTAGTGACTCAGCTAACCCTGGATCATTCCCTGACATTCACCTTTTCAGGAACACAGTTTCTTCTGCTACTGCTACGGATCAAACTCTGTCACAACGACCGAGACTGTCCAAGCCGGGGCTCAAACCGGCAACCTTCCGATTACAAGGCGAACTCTCAACTCTTGAGCCACGATCGCCCAATAATACACATTAATGTATAAAATAATATAAACAACTGATAGCAAACATGTAGCTACAGTATTAAACATATTGTACAATTAGAACACGTTACTTTTTCGCCCTTACAAAACCAACAGTCATTTGAATGTTTTGCTTTCTGTTCCTGACGTCTCCACAAAATCACTTTTCTGTTTGTATTTATTCAGCTTCTGTTGTATTTTGTGTGCTTTTAAAGCATTTTTCTATTTGCTAGCACGTTCTGAAGTTGCAGTCCCTTTGACCTTTCAGGGCCTTTGTTACGTCCCCACATAAAAGCTAGGCGATGAGGGTGGGGGACAGGAACAGTTGGATCTGGGTGAAATGAAAAGAACGCCAGGCAGAGGTATTTAACACAAAATAAATCTTTATTATAATCAAATACCTCAATAATGATAAATGGTAACAAAAAGAGACAGCACCGCTGCTTTAATAATAAATCAGACAGGTCAACCCAAAGAGATAGTGACCACTTCAACAAAGAAAACAACTATAAGGCTTCAACAGAAAAAGACAGCAACGCTGCTAGTAACAATACCCAGGCAGGCCAAACAAACTAATGGAGGCCACCGTCACTTATGGGAAACCACCACTCAGTTAAGCACTACTCACAAAGAGCCACGCACAGCGGGACTGGTCACACACAGCAGGCCATTTCCATACCAAACCAGTATCTCACACACTACCCAGCACAGAGGAAATCCACCAGACACCTCCCCCACCACCACACTGCTCTTCTCCAGCTTATATCACCTCTGAGGGTAATTGGTGGTAAACGAGGGCAGATGAGCAGCAGGTGTGTTCTAAAGGAGAAGGCAGGGGCAGAGAGAGACAAGGGGAGGGGCAAGAAAGGAGGAGGAGAGGGAGAAGACAACACCACGCCCACACACTCCCACAGCCTCACAGGATGTAACAGCCTTTTACACATTTATACTCTTTCTAAACCTGAAATTAAGCTACCACTTTCTGTTACTAATTAATTAATTAATTTGCTTCCACTGAAAGGATTAAATGGTCTGCAGTGGTTTGAGAAATGCTGCGACTCTTGGGTGTATAAAATCCTCTCAAACATAATGAGATAAACTTTAAAAATATGCCACATGGAGAAAAAAAAAGGTTGCTTTTTAAGATTTGGCATTTAAAAGAAATCTTTGAACTCGACAGGCGGCTAAACACAATAGCTGTAAGTGTTTTAACAAAGTACACATGACAATTCAGACTTTAACCTTTTTTCTTTTTCCTTTGAAACATTTTACAAACCATTTGTGGATGTGGACAATTTCAGCACACAACAGCAAAGCATGACTGAAGCAGTGACATCTATTTCCTAAACTTATCAGCCTCTGATTCACCTCTTCTATACCTTCCTGTCACCATGGCAGCAGCAATAGGAAGCAGTTTGATAACTCTGTTGCTTTATCGGGGGAGGAAAGCCTGGCTGACATTTGGACTAAGATGGCTGATATATCGCTGCAGCTGACATTCATTTCACCTTTTTCATTCCACATGTTCATCTCTTTCTGTATGTATTTTCACAGACCCATAATCAAACTGGGGACAGTGATAAAGCAAGAGTGTGAATTCTCCTGTATTGTGAAAAAGGGAGATTCTGTTTGTTCTGTTTCCCAAAAAGTAAAAATGTATAAAATGCACATAAAAAAGCATGATTTAAACCCTGTATCGGTTTAAAATGCTGACAGGTTTCAGAAAAGTTGGTATCTCGTCTCTAAAAGGTTGGTGACACAAATGGTTATGGGGTGGGAAAAGAAATATCAGTTATGTCTCTACGCCAATCCTTGAAACTCTGTGGATTTCAGTATAGCAATAATGTAAAAGAACATGGGTGGAGTTGATGCCTGAGGAAGATCACGCTAATTTATGTTCAATTAAATTAGTCATGTTAAATGTGATAATTACTTGTGTTAAGCGAAATGATCATCCAGCAGTAGACGCTGATACAATGTGCCATGACTGTAGCTTGTGGGCATTTTATTTTCTTAGTCATGGCAGCAGGGATGGGCTGGCTCTAATTTAAAAGCTTTAAAGACAGCATGAAAATTTTCCAGTAAAAGAGTGAGACATGCACACAAGTACTGCTTACCATTTTGTTGGTTATATCTGGGCCTGGACTGTAACTGGGCCATTGCAACGCATTGATTCTTTTCTATTTCAGTCATTCTGTTGTAGATTTGCTACTGCAGTGTGATCATTATCTTTGCATGAGCAAATTTAAGTTGTTGTTGTAAAATACTAGATATAGATATCAAGAATACTCTAGTATATGAGGGAGGTCATGGATGAGTCAATGACTGCAAGGTGCCGAGGTCCTGTGGCTACAAAACGATCTTAAATCATGACCCCTGCACCGCTGTACTTGACAGTTGGTATGAGATGTTGATACGCTGTTTGGTTTTCCCCAAACATGGTGCTGTGTATTATGTCTCTTCATCTCCATTTTGGTCTCACCTGTCTAAAGGACATTGTTTCAGAAGTCTTGTGCAAACCTGAGCTGTTCTGTCATGTTTTTGTTTTTGTTTTTTAGAGAGAAGAGGGTCTGTCTAACCTGGCACCCCTTCCAAACAATGCATAGTTTATTTTGTGTCTGCTCAGTTTAAATGGTTATCACTAAGTTACATTTTACAGTAACTATTTTAATTGCTTTGAAGTAATGAAAATAGTTACATGACTGATGGGGTAAAAATAACCTTCATACTGATGGGTACCAGTCACTCTCAGTGTTCAGCTTGTGTATTGCGCTGTGACCTAATTCCACACAACACACTGAAAATGCTCTTGTTTGCTCACATTTTAAATTATCAAAATAAAATATACTCAAAGATGTACAATGGCGTGCATAATTTGCTGAATTCCTGGGAGTGCCATTAAACACAGGTGATGGAAAAAGAAGTTAACTAAGAGTTAGCGTTTTGTGTGGCCTGCTGAAATGAAATGAACTGTCTACAGTTTGTCTGAATGAAGGCCTATATCAAGCACCTGTTCCAAAAATATTATCATCTGAAAAGCTGGTAAAATTAGAAGTTTTTAAGTGCTGAGTGAAATTAAGTATTAAATTTACATGCAAAATGCAAATGACTGCTCTATAACTACAAACCTTGTCCAAAAAAAGTTATGACATTTGTGTAAAATGTCTATGAAAAAAAACATAATGAAAGAATTTGCAGTACTCATAAATCCATATTTTATTCACAGAACACAGAAAACATATCAAATGTTTAAACTAAGAGTGTTGCAAAGAGTTTGAATATCTCATCTAGTACATAATGTCAATAAAAGAGTCGGTAAATCTGCTCAAGGGACGAGGCTTATACTTCAAAAATGGATGGATGTCGGTGATTGTTGGGCCCTTAGCCAACACTAAATTTAAAAAAGGCATGATTCTGTCACGGGAATCACTGAATGGGCTCAGCAAGACTTCAGAAAAACCATTGTCGTGCCATACAAAAACTTAGATTAAAGCTCCATCATAAAGAACTCGTGTGAACACGATGAATGAATGCTGTGATATCCTCCTGGTCAAAGCTCGTTTTAAATGGAGTGAGGCAAAGAAAAAAACTATTCTGAGCTCAAATGAATCCAAAAGTTTTAATTCTATTTGAAAAACACAGACACTGTGTTCCCTGGACTAAAGTGGAGAGGGACCATCTTGATTGTCTGTGAAGGTTCTCAGTCATCCAGGTCATCGTAGTCAAAGGAGCTTGCTAAGAAAAGCGTCTGGACTTCTTTAAGTTACTTGAAGACGTTTCACCTCTCATCAGAGAAGCTTCTTCAGTTCTAAGGTCAAATGGTGGAGAGTCCCAGATATAAACCTAGTGGGAGTATCCCCCCCACAGAGGGACAAAAGGACCCCCTGATGATCCTCTAATCGCCTGAGACAAGGTGTGAAACTGGGTGTGGGTCCCAATCAGCCCGAGTTTCGGGTGTGTTCATTGAGAAACCTGGCCCCACCTTATCATGCGAATTCCTGAGGTCAGATGGCCCAGGATGTGAGTGGGCGTTAAGGCGTCTGGGAAGGGATCTCAAAACTGGATTATAGATGGCAGAGAGTTGGTGTCATAAACCACCGCCTCTGTTCAAAGATGGTCGCTCACAGTGGACATAGATGGCTTCTTTCACTCCTCTTTCAAACCATCTGTCCTCTCTGTCCAAAATGTGAACATTGGCATCCTCGAAAGAGTGTCCTTTATCCTTAAGATGCAGATGGACTGCTGAGTCTTGTCCTGTGGAGGTGGCTCACAAGCGCATGGCACAACACAGAAGAGCCACCTCCACAGGACAAGACTCAGCAGTCCACCTCCGAAGTGGCCCGAGCGAGCCCCAGGTTCCAGGCCCCGATAAGCGGCCGCCAAGGAGTGAGCCGGTGTGTACCCGGACGCCCACCCCCAGACACAAAGAACCACCAACGTACCGACACCTGAGGGAGTCCGCCACTGGCAGGGGAAGTGGTGGTGGGTGGAGATAGGCCTCCAAACCTTGGAGGGCCTGAGATGTCCCCAGAGAGGTGGCGTCTGATACCCAACCTGACATATAGACACAGACATACAGGCACACACAGACACAAACATCCATTCCCACCCTCATGCTCTCATATGCACTTACTCCACACTCAACCAACGTGGAGACAGACATAAAGAGACGCTGTACACACGATCACACTCCCCAAGCGTACTCTACGAACCGGGTCTAGGTGCCCCCACCCCTGGAGGGGGGAACTGCACCCAGACCCAGGTGGTGTTACCCTTTTCCCTGCGGTGGGGAGAGGCAGACCGCCCCGACTCCGCAGCAGCAGGGAGGCCCCACACTCCAGACCGCAGTCGGACGGCCAACTCCTCCTCCTAGCCCCCCCGCTCCAGCAGGCCGCAGAGAACGGGGGTGAGAGAAGACTCCAAACCTCCCTCCACCCGCTCATTGTAGTGTTGATGCATGTGTGTTCTAAGGTGCAATTAAAACCCAGGAGGGCATGGAGCTTCCTGCCAGAGAGCAGCAGGTAAGCGCATGGTCCCTCCTGCTAGCCCTCAATGTCTACGTGTATTCAAAATTGAGAGCCATCTATGGCCACTGTGAGCGACCATCTTTGAACAGAGGCGGTGGTTTATGACACCAACTCTCTGCCATCTATAATCCAGTTTTGAGATCCCTTCCCAGACGCCTTAACGCCCACTCACATCCTGGGCCATCTGACCTCAGGAATTCGCATGATAAGGTGGGGCCAGGTTTCACAATGAACTCACCCGAAACTCGGGCTGATTGGGACCCACACTCAGTTTCACACCTTGTCTCAGGCGATTAGAGGATCATCAGGGGGTCCTTTTGTTCCCCTGTGGGGGGATACTCCCACTAGGTTTATATCTGGGACTCTCCACCATTTGACCTTAGAACTGAAGAAGCTTCTCGGATGAGAGGTGAAACGTCTTCAAGTTAAAGAAGTCCAGACGCTTTTCTTTGCAAGCTCCTTTGACGACCATCTTGATTGTTATCAGTGCTCAGGTCAACATCCTGCATCACTGATGATATGAGGATGCATTAGTGCTTATGGAAATTGCACTTTGCACATTTGGGAAGATGAAAGTTATATACATGTTTCAGAGTAACATATGCTCCCATCTTTTTCAGGGAAGCCACTGAATATTTCAGCAAGTCAATGCTAAATGACAAACTGCATCTACAACAGCATGGCTTCGTAGTAGAAAACATTAGGCCCATCATTAAACAAAAGGAAGAAGACACAGGTATGTTGAGCAGCAAAATACCTGTATCAGACTGTGGGAGAATATCCGTCTTTCATTTTCTATCTTTCATTTTCTTAAACATTTGAAAAACAAACATATTAAACATTAGATTCTTTTCATGTTATAGTATAAATAAAGATGAAGGTGATAATCAGCTTTCAAATGCTGATTTGACGCAGTTATAGTTTTAATCAGGGTTAAGCCCAACATAAATGCCATTTTTTCTGTCTTAGAATTAAGTGATTTTGTTTGTAACTAAGCTGAGTTTCATTAAAGCTTCCAGAGAAGCACCCTGCTGTGGGACCATCTCTTTGCTCCTATCTGTGTGTCTGCAGTGGCATCTAAGCATTTTAAGACATTATTTAAGGCATGATGCAGATATAGCTGGTGCAAGCTCCTCAAGCAGAGCATTCTTGTTGTTTTTTAACCTACTTTACTGCACATGTGAATTTGAAACCAAACAAAGCTTTTTGCTCAGAGGGAATTTTGTCTTCATTAGACAGCTGCAAGGAAGGAGAATTACATATGATCTCTAAGCTTAATGCAAGACAGCGCACTCAACATCAAGAGTCTGTGTACGCCATCTGAAATTATTATTACAACAGATTTTCTTTTGTAATAAAATCACAAAGTGAAAAGTGTGTCAGCAACTGAGCCTTCAGTGTTTTGAGTCATGAAGCATGCTCTGGCTAAAACATCTCTCTACTTTCACTGGTGACCCCTTCTTGAGCTCAAGCACTTCATGAGCCACAAACTGTAGACCTCTGCTCCCAGATCTAGCATCTACTCTCTTCTCTTTAATCTTACCAGGTTCCATCACTGTTATCTATATGGTATCATTCACTGGAAATAAAGCTCTTTGCAGTCTGTGTTTTTCCCAGTCTGTCTAAAGAGACAAACAATCCCCTCAAGCTATATCGGCACAAAGCAGACTTACTGAATCGCTCTCCATTATTCTAAATTCCCATTTGTCAGTGTGAATTTTGATGTGGTCAAAGGTTCATTCATTTATTTGAAGTCTCTTTGTCAGTTGCACAGAACTTGTGGTAAACATCCGAGTTCATTAAGAGTTTTATTCACAACTTACAACATATATTTAAAAACTTTTTTTCCTGCTTAGATCTGGCTGAACCTTCTTGAACAAAGCCAACTGGCTTCTGCTCTGACTGTAAGATGACTCTGGCTTCAGACTGAAGACCTGGCAGTTCTCTTGAAACTTTTTCTATGTACCTTTCCAATTACTGATATTCATTTAATGTTTTTCAGACTTTGTTCATGTTTAAAACTCTGCAGCTGGGAACACATTAAAGGCAGATTATTAGTGCAGATGATTATAATCAAGAATCGGTGCATAACAGCTACCTGTCTGTTCCAGTGGCTAAAGTCTGAATTGCTTCTATTAAATCTGAAGACAAGAAATTGGTTTATATCCAGTTTCTTACATTAAATTGTCTTGTTCCTGGTTAGTCTATTGTGAATTGTTTCACTGGTAAGAGACGTGTCCTGTGACATCAAGTACGCTGGTGTTCCAATTGTGCAAATCGCGAGTCCGTGCTTGCGTTCTTGGCAATTCCGGACTCGCCGCGAACGCAAGTATGGACTCGCGTACTTGAGAATTGAGAAAGGGCCAATGTATCACCTTCCTCCATCTCACTCTATATCTTGCATCCTCTTCTGTCACACTAACCCTCTGTGTGTTCTCCTTTATGATATTGGCAAATCTTCTGTTTTTTTTCCTCCTGTCTGCTCCATTTTCAACATTCTTTGTCCAATAAATCGACTATGAAGGATAGTCCCCTGCACATGGTCAAACCAGCTCAGCCTTGCTTCTCTAATGTTGTCTCCAAACTGAGATTTCCCTCCCAACAAAAATCTTCAGCATCTCCAATTCTGCATCCAGTCTTTTTGTCAACTGTATCCAAACCTTGTCATAGCAGATCTCCCTTCCATCGTGTGAACCTTTCACTCTTAGTTGCTATCCTTCTGTTACTCCTGACACTCATCTCCATCACTCCACCCTTCAAGCACTCCTTGCTTCACCTCCCTTATGCGCTGTCTGTTGCTTTGGATGGTTAATCTCAGGTATTTAAATTCATCCACCTCTATTACCTCTACTCCTTACATTGTCACACACATGCATTCTGTCTTCTTTCAACTGACTTTTATTCCTTTTCTCTCCAGAGCATACTTCCACCCATCCAGACTGTCTTACACCTGCTCACTACAGATCGCATGTCATCTGCAAATATCATAATCCATGGAGATTCCTGCCTGACCTCATCCGTCAACCTGTCCATCACCACTGCAAACAAGCAGGGTCTCAGAGCAGATCCCTGATGAATTCCTACTTCCACCTTGAACCTATCAGTCACTCCAACCACACACCTCACTAATGTCTCACTGCCCTCATATGGGATCTGCACTACCCCTCAATCCTTACTTCTTTGTCCAGTACCACAGTTCCTCTCTTGGCATCCTATCATATACCTTTTTATGACAAAGCTACAAAACATGGTGCAACGATGTTTCTCTATACTTCTACATCAACACTACCAAAGCAAACATGACTTCTGTAGTGCTTTTTCTCAGCATGAAGCTATACTGCTGCTCACTGACCTTTTAACCTAGTTTCCACAGCTCTGCCCTTGTTCTTGAAATTCAGCACCAATATACTTCTCCATTTCTCAGGCATCCTCTCACTTTCCAAGACTGTGTTAAACTATCTGGTTAAAGGTTAAGTCGCCTACCCTCCCTTTTAGACATCTCCATACCACCACAGATACTTTATCTGGATCAAACTTGTATTCCATCCTTCATCTTCTTCATACCTTTCTGCCAGTGTGGATGTTGGATTATGTGTGTGTTTCTATCTACTTTGATTTCAGAAGCAAAGCCTCCCTAGACTCCCACGCTTCTCCACCTGCATAACTGCAAGCAATCTGATAGTCACCTCCTGCCTAAGTTACTCCACCATTGAAAAGGAGACATTTGTCTTCTTCTTCTTCTTCTCCTACATTTTAAAGGCGGCTGGCAAACAACTTTTAGGTGCATTTACCACCACCTTCTGGAAAGGAGTGTGGGTCGGAACGGTTTTGTAATCTGAAAAGGAGACATTGGCCCTGTTGCTAGCTCTTCAGCACTTCCATGTGTACTTGGGATCTGGCACATTACCCATTGTAGTGTACACTGATCATAATCCACTTGTATTTCTTGCCTGAATGTTTAACCACAATCAAAGACTCATGCGATGGGCCTTGGTGCTACAAGAGTACAATTTGGAGATTCGGCATATAAAAGGATCAGAAAATGTACTAGCTGATGGCCTCTCCCAGTTGTGAGTATGACTTGTTTTGTTGTTTGTCACGAATATTGAAATCTGTGTATACAAAACGTAGTCTTGTATTTTAAGGGGAGGGGTGTTACGGCCCTGGGCCTTGGAGAGAGTGAGACTACCTTTTTGTGCTTATGCAAATCTAAGTGTGCCAGGACTCGCGGATGATTGGCTGCCTGGAGATCCCACGACCACTCCATGACCAATTGACTGGCTGATTGTCTGCACCTGGGAGTATAAAAGGCTGAAGATCCATCACACTATGGGGAATTGCTGCGCTGAAGTGAACATGCAGTGTCCTCCGCGTCTGTGGTGCATGTGAAGCTTCCATTCAGTTGATGTCAGCTTGTTATGCCTACAGTGCTAGTGTTGGCCTGCTCCTCATGCTGTTTTGTGGACTTCCAGTATCCATTACTCGAGTCCAGTTTGTGTTCTTTTCTTGACACCAAATCTCTCTTCTTTCCTCTGCTCAGAGGGTACAACAGATACTTTATTTACAGTTTCCTTAACACTTTCTCCTGTACTTTCACATTCATCTGGTAAATCTTGTCTCAACTCCTCTCTGGACTCTGTATTGCGTTCATCCTTGTTCATCTTCCACCATTTAATCCTTGCCTCTGCCTTCACTCGCTTCCTGTTCTTGACTTCCGAAGCCATCCTATAGACTAACATCCAATGCTGCTAGATGCATCCCCCCTTGGCCTCCACCTTGCACCTATCTTTTGTAGACTGCACATTCTGCATAAGATATAGTCCATGTGTTTCCAACCCTTCTGTAAAACCTGCAGATATATTTAGCTCATACTATGGTGCAAGTGATGTCCCTTTCACTGTATTTTGTTCTGTTTGGGTCTCTCAAGCAGCTTATAATGGCCTTCTTCTGACTAAGCTGTTTAAGGCAAGCCTATTATAATACCGTCATTTTGTTTTTGTTATGCTCAGACTATTGATCATATCCACTGTTTTTGCTGCTGTTCCTTTTGATATATGCTACAAGTCCTGCTTCCTGCAGTGCTGACTGCAGCTTATACTGCATCTATGATGGAGCAGAGGCTTGTTAGGGTAGGTCATAAATCCCAGCTAGGTGTTTGTTATTGCAGCCTGTCTTGAGAAGTGATGGATTAGTCAGTGCAGTTTTTAAAAAATTCTCATTGATTTTCTTTTTCTATCAGGTTAACAATATCATATGAACTTCTGTAAACTTCTGTGAAGATTTGAGATGAAAATTTTACACTGATTTTCATTTATTTTTTTTATTCTGTAATAGATTGGCACCCTATCTATGGTTTTTCTCTCACCCAGTGAAAGTTAGGATAGACTCCAGCTCCCTAAATTTGACACATTCAAACCTCTTCTCCTAATTAACCCCTAATTATAGACACTGGTCAAATGTAATATTGGTCAAATACTACAATTATGTAAGACACTGAGTTAACAGTGTCTGATCTAACAATATGAAGATATCCCAGACAGCAGTGTTGTCCATTTCAATCAACAATTGTCCCTTTATTGGTCCCAAAGGGGATTTAAGAAACTATCGTATATTTGAGGGAATATTCATGTATGTTCATGAGATTTCAATTACAATAAGACTGGTCTTTCAGTGACCTTTACAAACGTCATGCATCAATGAAGATCCAGGAATAATATGCTCTGCAAAGCACCAGTGACTGTTTAGATGCTCGACCCACTGAGCTGTGCCAACATTTAAAACCTCAAACAGCTTTATGGTATTTGTCTCATCGGGGTGCTGTTGATCGCTCGTGAGTTTTTGTGTGGCTGCTGTATAGAGATTGAAAATGTGACGTCATTCAGGGGTAAAACCGCAAAGAATTCTGGGAACTCGTGGCAAGACGTACTAGCGCATGCAGGCTTTCAATTGAAATCAGTTATACAGCGATAAAAAGAAACACAAAAAATGGCAAGAAGCTGTTGTATTATTAACTGCAATAGCCGGTCGCATGACAGCCACGGAAAGCCGACGGGTGAAGAGATCGGTTGTTATCGGATTACGTCGTTGAAGAGAAATTGTTCGAGCCATGTTTCCGAAGTAACAAAGAGGCGACTGGATTGCAGCCATTCAAAGACAAAATATAACGTCCCAGAACACTCCAGCTCACAGGTTGGTCTGCTCCAAGCATTTCCACAAAGGTCAGTCTTCTGTTGTAGTTAATACGTCATTTTTCTTAACATAATTGGTGATATAGGTTACAAGCAGGTCTGGCGCTGAACAGAAATTGTCGCGCTATGCTCCTTTGTTTATTGTGCATAAATAGTAAATTGTCCTGACACAATATTGTGTTTCGCTTCTGTTATTACCATGGTACACTGACAAAAACATATACTTTTATTCACAGGGTAAAACAGTTTTTTGTATCACTAATTGCCCAGTACAATTACAGCATACAATATTATTGTCATTGCTACATTTCTGTAATGCGTACCAGAAATTATTTCCACTACTAATTAATTACCGTTGAGCTCAAAGGTCCTATTAATAAACAGTTAACGAATGTGTATTTATGAAGACAATTTGTGAGACTGGTAAACTTATGATATGTACGATGGTCTTTCGTTCTACATGGTGCATTTCAAGGTCCTGTACCCATCCGTCGGTAAACTGGGGCTTGTTGCAGTGACCTGAAGTTACTAAACTTCACGAGTGTATGCACTCACTCCAAGAAGCGTATAATTATAAATATGAGCGTGGTGAAAGTTGGGCAGCACGCTAACGTGTTTTGTCCCTCTGTGTGCTCGTAAGGGTCTAACCCTTTCACTGGTTTGATTTTTTTCCTCGTATCTTTTCTTTGACTTTTCATCAAGTCTGTCTTTGTACGGACCGGCATTGTTCTCCTTCGTTTTGTACATACCTTTTTGGGGGGCAAAGAAAAAGCAAGAATTTATTGGAACCGAAGAATGAACGTTTTGCGGTGCTGCAAATGCTTGCATTTGATGCGGTACTTGGATTGTTTTGCCACGAGTTCCCGGCATGCAATGTGCGAAAGTCACGCGGTCTGTCAATCTCTATAAATAGTCCCTCCTCTACGTTGCATTATAAATACAAGAACAGCTGTGGTTCAAAGCATCCACAAAGGCAAAAATTGTGCAAAAGTGACTTTGCATGGCAGTGGTACTTACAATTTCAGCCTGACTTAGCCACCTGTTAATCACTGTCATGCTGCTATTCAGCTTACTTTAAATAATTTAGGGCCCTGCTTGATGTGGACCTGCACACAGAACCTTCCGCTGCATGATTCATATACTTTAAGATAAACAAGAATGAGTAATGCTTACAGCAGCTGTTTGCTTTTAAAAACAGTTTGCTCATTTGCTTGCTGCGACTTTGCATTAGTTGTATGGAGTGAGAGTGGTTTGAATCTTTTACTGTAAGAAAAACAGCTTTTTTGTCTGTAACAAAAAAGCAGATGTACAACTGAGTTATGTGGGGAGGCAGCAGAAATGCAGTGAGCACAGCATTTATTTATGCAAGGATGCTTATGAGAACCAAATATGGCAAGATTCAGTTTAATGTCAGGTTCCAACCTGTGATTGCACATTAGCTTGAGAGACTGCTGCTCTCCGGCACTGTAATTACCTACAGTAAGTGTCTTCAGCCAAGAGAATGGCAGCCAGCATAGGCAGGGGGTGGACTTTGCTTCAATTAGACTGCTCTGTTTCATCTACTTTCTCTTCAAAGACATCACTCAAAGGGAGATGGGTGTTTGTCCTGCATACAGCTGGTGGGCCTGTCCTCTCCTTGACACCATGGAGAAATGTCACAGAATACAACAGGCAGCATTCAAAAGCTTTCTTTGAAGTGAAAGCTTTCATTTTGAAGTATGGCGGTGCTCCACAGTCAAATGTGTGAGTTGCAAACAAATTGAACGCTGTCTGATCTGAAGAAACTGAGCAACACCACCTGTGACAGCAACATCTGATAGAGGTCTAATAGCTGACAGCTTATCATAAATCACTTATAAATGATGTGCTTTATTGTCTTCACTGGTTATTTGCGTTTTTGCTAGTAACACTTTTGGTCTGACAAAAACATCTGAGTGCATTGAGTACCTGTTATAGAAAGCTCAGGCTGCTGTCACACAAGCCCAGATTGGTTGGCAACTCCCCCAACAACCACCAGTGACCATGAAAAAAATGTGTACTGGTTGGCAAGTGGTTAATAGAGGTTGCTGGCAATTGCTAGATGAACTCTCATGCAAACATGGTTTGCATGTTTGCCACTTTTGAAACATGTTGGTTGTGGTGGCAAGGCCATCATTTTCTTTGAAGGAAAATCATCACAGTTTTCACACTTTTTCAACTGCTTGTGTGATGACAAGCTAGCAATCTTAAGGAGGCTTTAAATGCAGCACCTTATACGTCTTTGAAAGCAAGACCTGTTTTCCACAAGTACCTACTTGTCTCAACTCAGATTTGTTCATTTTCCATTACAATTGAGTATCACTTCAATGTTCTTGGGGCGCAGTCAAAAGTCCCGTGACACAAACACAATGCAACAATTAAGGACATCGAGGCAATGATATAGCTGCTTCTTGGTCTATGACTTGTTTAGAACCCTGGCTGAGCAGGTACTAAAAAAGTACCTGGTACCAGCAACTACCACCTAATCAAAATCTACAGTACTGTTTTGCTAGCGTTTTTCTCAAGCTACTTAGCCTGACCTCTCTGGAGCAGCTATACATAGTCATGTACGAGACTGAACCACCTGCAGGTCTCTGCTCTCTGTGTGTCCACTTCATCATGTTCCAATCCACCACAAGCAATACACTGTTATAAAAGCTCAGGCAGGGTAAAAGGCAGAACTGTCATCATGACGAGGCACTACAGGTCTGCCAGTGCTATATGGGTGACAGTCAGATCAGGACAAAGATACAAAAAGCCCTTCTTGGAAAAAAAAAAAAGCTACCAGAGAACAGAAAGGAAATGTCAAATAGGAAACCTATATCAGGTAAGGTTTTTACATAGTGATACAAGTCTTTGTCACCCACTGCGGTGCTGCTTCCATTTGTGGACAAGAGAAAGGGAACAGAAAAAATGTGAAGTACATTTCTATGTTTTATGTATGTTTTATAACTCTTCTATAATGTTGTATTCATGAAAGTGACCGGATTTGCATTCTTGTTGAATGTAATAACATGAATAAGTATAAATAAATTGAACATGTCTACTTTTATAAGTAAATCACTTTATCAAAGAAAAGTCAGAAAGCTTATACGGATGAAACAAACATTTGCTGCTTTTTCCGTTTCTTCTCCCTATGTCAATATGAGGATCTGAATCCCCCAAAATGTTCACTAATGTCACCTATTCTAAATATTTCACTCTGTTGCCATAGCTTGGTGGCTGCTACATTTTTCAAATGGATATCCAAGTCCTACTTTATGTTTAAATTTTTGAAGTTCAGCAAGCATGTTGTTTGCTAATTTCTAAGTGAGCATCAAAATCAGGCCAGTTTAATCACTGCAATCAGTTGATTTTATCGTGGAGCTTTGGAGGTGTCCATGGTGAGTTAGCACAGCGTGTCATATTCGTGAAATCCACAAAGTTGTATATTTATAAGTTGCTTCCACAGTGATGTGATACAAAAGAGCAAATATACAGCACCTAAAGTCGAGTGAATATCAGCTGTGTTACAGTATCTCATTTATATCACTGTTTTCTCTTAAATTGGGGTATTGTTCACAAACTGCAGAGCTTGTGAATCTCACTGAATTCTGGGGAGTAACCACCAAATGTTTGATTTTGATTAATTTTTTTGTTCCACTTCTGATCCTGAGTTCTGCATTTGGGTCTGCAGCCTGCCCGTAACACAGTCCATGACAGTGTTCTGGTGCAGCAGCAGGAGCTTGTAGAGCTTGTAGGAGCTGTGTGTCCTAGATATAACAATGATGCCCAGTCATGATCACACAGTTGCATCCATCCATCCATCCAAATTTACATAATTGCATATGTACACAAACACTATAATTTCACACAAATCATATCATTCAGATCCCAGATTTACACGTCTTGCTAATTTACTGACACTGGCATCTAACACAGAATACTCTCTGTCTCTGCCTCATATTGAATATAAGAGAAGCAGTGACACACACCAAACAGGAGGTACAAACTCTATGAATATGCTGGGTATACACAAATACATCATTTAAACTCTGCCAAATTCATTGCCTAACATAACTTAACAGATCAACAACCCAGTGCCAAGCCTGCAGAGACTAAACAATCACCATCTCATTTATGCTGGTAACCTATGACTGCTGCCTGTAATGATAAATTTCTATGCATTAACAACCACAGCAAAGCCACTACTTTAGTGAAGTGACTAACACATGCAGCTAAACCCAGCCAAGCAGAACTCAGTGTGCAGTTTAGCCATATCTTTACAATGCACATGCAATAAAGCGACAGAAAGTGAAGAGGGTGTGAGTTTTACTCACCTTATTTAAAGTCTTTATCACTTAACCATGTGGCAGAATTTAAGCAGGACCACTGGATATTTTGGTTAGCCAGATAAGCTTATATTTTTCTTTTTTAAGGTTAACATGCTTGTAGTGGCTCATTAAATATGGATCATCGTTTGTTTGTTTTTTAAGACGTCACGACCGGCAAAATACCAGCTGAATTTACACAAGTTACATTTTTACACCTTTTTCTGCATTATTTTAACCACATGTTTAAAAAAGAAGAAAAATCAGAATTTTTTGAAGAATTTAAACAACTTATTGGTCTCATGACTTTGAATGTGGTCGAGTCAAGTTCTCAGTGAGAAATGTGAAAAAAATAACTAACAAAAAAATTACAGAAACTGTTTCGCCCTTTTTCAAAATTGTAATTATTTGTCATTGTTGTATAAAAATGACAAGTAATGTCAAAAAAAGAACAGGCAGGCGTTCCTTAACCTTCAGGAGAAAACGTCACCATCAGTTTTATTTTATTTACCACTCATATCAAACATCAGCAATACAAGTCAAACTACCTGCAACTTTTTGATCTTTAACAACAAATACAAAACGTATACTCGAGGGGAAAAAAACTGAAACACATACAGACACTTTACTGAAAAATAGCTGTTTTTCTTGGTGCGTCTAAATTGTAAAGTAGTAGCAAGTCCATCCATTTACTCATTTCAAAAACATCGCTGCAGGTACCTACTGAAATCACCACCCACACTGTTTTCAGGCATTGTAAGCACTGACACCATCTGGCATTAAGCGAAGCACTCCGAGAAATATGGCTGCTGCATGGATGCCTGACTGCCAAGGGCAGCCTAGGGCAAGTGCATTGGAACCAATGATATGTTCGCATGTCTAATAGATCGGCACGGTGCCAGGAATTTGACCATCCACCTTAGGCCATGGATGAGGGTCAAAGAAGTGAAAAGCTGAGATTTAGTCACCAAGTGGTGAAGTGTTAAGAGCAAACCAGGAAATGCACGCCATCTACGCAAATGAAGCAGAGCCACATTTTTGATTTCAATTTTTTTTAACTACAATTCCCTCTCTAAAACAACCGCCAACTCATTTTGTGTTGATGGTTCAGTTTAATGTCTAAACTCGTCTTCTGCAGGCTTGAGAAATTTGCATGCCAGGTACCAACTACTTCCCACCAGCCCCCCCAAGTCACAATCCCCTTAAAACTCATTGCTCCCCCCTCCCTTTGCCTCCTGCGCAGGTGACAAGCTAAAATGAGAGATAGCTCCATTTGCTTCCTATAGCTAATTGGATTAGTGCTTAAGGCACTACAATAACGGCTGAATTTAGAGAGGCAGGCGGAGAGAATGGGGGAGCTGAGTGGTAGAGCCAATTTTCCAGTGAAATGAGCTTTGCTTCAGGTAAAGAGAAAACTCCTGCAGAGAAATAGAGAAGCTCTGTGTTGGAAGATTTTATGCTTCCAGACGCAGTAATGTGTCACAGAATTTACATTCAGTGCATTACAAGAAGGAGCACACAGTGGTAAATGGCGTGTTTGTAGCAATGTCACAAATTAATTACATATTATGTATGTCCATGGAGACTACTTTATTCTGATAAGCTGGAGGCTGTGTGGCAATTTTCCATAACAGTGCAGCTCTGACAGCACCCTCATCACTATTATAAATGCATATTTTAAAAAATATTTAAACATACCCTGTGGATTGGATGAACAAATTGATGTTCAAAGTCCCAGGAAGAATGTTTAAAGTGAGTTTTGCAGGTGCTGTATTAGAAATTGGAAAACACAGTAAAAGAGTACTTTGGAAAACTTGTTTACATTCTTCATCGCCTTCACTGGTTTGTTTCTTGGTAGAGTTCAAATAGCCTAAAAATGTCAGCAGGAATCCAATTTCTGAATGCTTGAAGAGCACACACGTGCTTGTCTGGAAGAGATGAAAACAAATCAGAGACCAGGTGAGAGTAAGAACACTGATCCACGGTGCCGCTGTACCTTTAATTGCACAGGAAAGCAGGTGCAGCAATCGCTTGAAACATGTAGAAACATACATGAAAATACAGCATATAAGGCAAAAACAGAATTTGTGCAATTCTATCAAGCTTGAAATTTAATATTTTGCGTGATTACATTTATTTTCCCACACAGACTGAACTCTCTTACACAAGCTTTGTTGTAATCTCATTCTCTCACAAGGTGATCTTACATTGGTTCAATAATATTGAGGTTTTCTATCCAGGTATGTTTTTACTACATTGGCAGTGTGTTTATGATCATTGCGATCACTGACATGCGGAAAAATGAAGCTGTTCTCAATCAGATGCTTTCCAGATGTTGGATCAAAATCTGATAGCACAAGATCTCCAACACTACTGACTGAGATGAAGCCCCAAACCATGACAGAGCCTCCACCGTGTTTTTTGAGACAAATATTTCAAATTTGAATTAATTAATTAATCAGCTAATGGTTTTTTTGGGAATCACCTTGTAGATGCAAAATATAACTTTTCCCTGCAAACTGGGTTATTGCTTGCATTTTTTTAGGTTAAGTTGATTTGGAGATTATGTATTGGAATTTCAGGAGCAGGACCACGCCTCCAAAAATGCTCCTGCCGGTTGTCATCTATATAGGTTCCCCCAGTTCTGCAAGCTGTTCATTCTCGTTTACGTGCCCCACGTCCCTCCCTCCTTGTTCTCAATTCTTTAACTTCTTCACTCCTATTTAGCACATGGGGATCTGCCAGGCCCGAGAGCCGTCGCCAGTCCCCTTCGAGGCCTTCCCCAAACCGCAGCTCAGTTCATGTCCAAGCATTCACCTTTACCCTAGTAAAATGCTGTCAAACCTAAAATGAGGACGTGGGCCCAGCTAGTGAAAGTAATAAAGTGTCTAAAGATACAATTTCAAATTAGCTTTTTGCTAAGTTGTCTGTTATGTGTAGACACGACACTGGTTGACCCTTTGAGGTAGATTCAGTGTGAAGTGGCTTAACAACCAAACAATTAAAAAACATTCTTTTAAAAAAGGTCAGGTACAAACAACTGGAGTGTAAAATAAATGAAAAAGCAGCCAATGCTTTCAAAAAAACTTTCAATATCTCCAGAAAGCCTGGAGAGCGACTGCTCAAGACCACTTTAAAGAACTTACAAAAAAATCCTGCTCCCTGGAAACTATAAAGAAAATGAGCTCAAAACTTTTGGATAGCCCTGTACCTTAGCAATAACCCTTTTAACTTAATGACTAATAACTTGAGCGTAGCTAAAAATATATTTAACAGTTACTCTATATTTTTATGTAGTTGCAAGTGTAAGACAAATTTGGGAATTCTCAAATTGTTTAATGTTTAAGAAACTGAAGTACTTTTTGTTTTTCTCAGTAAATTCTGTGATTGTACCCTGGGGATAAAACAAGGTGAGTCCAGCCATTAATGTATTTCTATTGCAACATTTTCTCAGCCCAGCAGGCTGTGTCAGCAATAATCAGGGCACAGTGACAAAGGTAGTTAAAAAAACAGCATGCAATGTCAGAAAGTTCCAGGAAGTCTGTACAACAACTTATTTCTTAATTAGGTTGCTCGCATGAAATCACACAATTCTCTCTCTTTCTACACCACACTAATGAATTTATGTCGTTTTATATTTAGTTCGCCTGCAGGATCCTTTCCTGGTTATCTCATTCTCAGTTCATCCTTCGTGACCTGAAGTAAACCTGCACAAAGCAGCTTCAAACACTGGCGGTTCCAGATGGCTTCGAGAGGCCAGATGTTTGCAAAAATGTGAATGTGCAGAATTCTTGTAACCAAATGGGAAATTCACACTGCACACGTATGTTTACTAATAACCTTTGGTGCTTAAGGCACAAGAACAGCAAAAGACTGGGCTTTGTTTTTGTTAAAAAATAAAACCATTTACTTTTTCAGTTCCATGTAAATGAACATTTTTCAGTTTGTCATAGATTGGGATTCAAAATAGTTTGAAACAATTTTTAGCACACTGCATTAAAATTAAGCTAGAATACTAAAATCCAAATCACATTAGGGGGTTGTACCTGCTACAAATGTTAGTTTTTATCATGCTATCATTAAAGGACACAAGGTAAGACATATTCCTGGGAATGTACTGCCAACCACAGATCTCAGTGAGGTGGATAAAAGCGAGTGGGGGAGATTGTCACTCTATAGAGAAATGAACTATAGAGGTAAGTGTTAATGGTGATTATCAACTCTTCAGTAACTTGGTTCTTCTCAAAACCTGTTTCCCATTTGTAGGTCAAAAGCATATTTAGTTTGCAAGTTGGTGTGGCAGTTCATGATGAAGTGATTCTAACATGTTCTACTTTTTAACGCAGTGTTAGGGTCGGTGATATTTAGCTAGTCAGTGGGTTATGGTGTCGTGAAGTCTACCACCAATATGGATCAGACTTGATCAAATACTGTTAAAAGTATAATTCTATATTTTGAGAGTTGAGTTTTGTTATGTTTCTATATTATATTCAGATGGATATAATCACCAAAACTCCATGTAAGATCACTTTCTGAGGCTTGATGTACCACATCACATCTAAAAAATGAGGATTTTTAACTTAAGAAGAAATTCCTGTCATGTTCTGGGTGAGTGCCAGTGCTTTTCCACCGAGCCAGCAGTTCCACCTCTGGGAGGAGCCACTGTGTTCCTGTTCATTGCTCTCACCTGTGGGTAATTATGCCGTGGACTTATAAGGCCAGCGCACTCAGCTTCTCTTTGCCAGATTCTCTGCTAACCACATTTAGTGCAGGTTGCCACTGTGTTTTGTACACGTCATGGCAAACTATCTTGTCTTAACTTGTACCTCTCTTTCATAGCTACTCACCAGATTACCAGATGCAAATCTCCACCATGGAACTCCCATCCGGACGCTGGCCCTCCCGACATTCTCACGGGTTTACTCACACCATGCACCTGCCTGCCTCCCTGCCTCAACGCCAGGAATTACTTACCATTCACCCGAACAACTCTCCCTTCCATGCTACTGATCCACCCACGGCAAGTAAGCAGTGCAAAGGAATATTCAGAACTAATAGCTGCCAGTATTCCTCCGGAACCATACCTGACATATGTACTCTTGTTTTAGTGACTCTGACCCTTTCCCGAGACCCAGCCATCCAGTCTGACTCTCCCTTTGGCCCAAACCACAGAACTGCAGTTTCCACAGTTGAAAAATCACTGGTTGTTTACATAGCTCAGGTCGCATAAGTGCCCCTTAGTTTTGGTGTTGTTCCTCGCAAGTTAAACACACGACTCAGTTTTCTAGTTTTGTTTACTACACTTGTTGTGAAAAATAAACATTGTCACTTAAACATTCTCTGTGCTTCTTTGCGTCCTGCATTTGAGTCCTTTTTCTCTCGAGTCGGCCTCGGCCGTGACAATTCCTATAGGCCTCCTTGCATGTAAACATACAGAAGCCCTGTATATGTACAAGGTCAAAATTCTTATAGAGCAATTCCCATTCGCGAAATCAGGACCAGATGTCATGTAGAGTGTGAATGGATTTCATATTTTACATTTACAGGGAATAAAGTGGGCCACAACCATCAGGCACCTTTGCTAATGAGTAAATAAATCTGACTGGCGATAATAATGTCAAGGAAATTTATTTTTCATGCACGGCTTCCTGGCTCTGAACCCACGGAGACACTTAAATCAGAAAGTAATGTTACCTCAAGCACACACTCAACATGCAGAATTTTTCCTCTGAATCACTGAGGATGAATCTGTGTGTGCAGATTTTACTGTAGTTACCATTTAAGTCTAGCTAACTACAGATCAGCGCAATCTTTTTTTTTTTCTCAGGGAGATACAGTGCATGTATGTATAAGAGGTTAGTTTGGAGAATCATCATTGAATAGCCTTTCTGGGTTGACAACATGTTTACAGGAGCTGAAGGAGTTTCTGACTGTTTGAGTCAATTAAATAAGTGCACCATCATAAGATCCATAATTGCAACTTCAAACTTGTTGCATGCGTTTATGCAAGTGATGCAAGGGATGGGGGTCTTTTTTTCCCCCTTAAATTCAAAGTCAGAACTGACAGTGGTGATATTGTATCATAGGACTGCAGTGGTTCAAACCCAGGACTTGTTGGTGCAACAGTGCTACCTCACACCTACAAGTTCCTGGTTTTGATTCCAATCTGGGGCCTTTCTGTTTGGAGCTTGCATGTTCTCTCCATTGCCTGAACCATGTAACACAGCTTCCTCTCACAGTCCAAAGATGTGTTTATTTGGTCAACTTATTATTTTAATTTGCAGTAGGTGAATAAGACTGTATATGTTTGTGGCGGGGTGTGGTTTGTGGGCAAGGGGTGAAGCAGCGGGTTCAGGGTGTGGTGTCAGGGGAGGCTGATTGTCACAGCATCATCTAATTGTGTCTTCCCCACTTCAGCAGCCGCCCGGGCCAGAGTAGGATAGCCAATCGGAGCGGCTGACAGGAGAGGAGCTGGCAGCTGAGATCAAACTGACACTGGAAAGTGTAAAATAAAGTAAAAAGACCCCGGGTCCTTTTTAAAATGGTTGTCTGTCTCTGTGTGTTAGCCCTGCAACAAACTGGTCGGATAGTAGCACCTCTCACTGGATATATGGGTGGCCCCGTTTAAAAAGCAGACATGTATAAGTTATAATGAATGTTAGACCTCGCTATAAAATAAATTGCAGTGTCAGAATTTTAAGGCTGTCCTTTATGCAAATTCGTACCCTGCTGCACCTTTTATTTTCTATAAGTCACGAGTAGCCATTACGCTATTGTCAAAAACTGAACATAATTTTATACAGTGTGAATAAATAGCAGTATGATGTCAAGTATAAAACATGATATGAAATACAAATTTGCTGAAATGCAGTGGGGAAGGGTTGGACTTATGGCAAGCGCTGATTTATCTTATGAGAGAGGATATTTAACACCGCTGCGCTGATTTGTGGGTGTTCTTCATGCCCTGTCCACCTCGATCAATATGGGTGTCAGTGTTATGGCCTTAAATTACTGTTAGATGCTCATTATGAAGCAGAGCTCGATAGAATTGGGGATGTTAGTAAGGTTTGTGTAGGTGTGCGTGCACATGCATGTGTGTGTTTATTGCACCTGTGAGTGCATCTTTCTGTAGTGCCTGCCAATAAACACCAAGGCCATGAGATGCTTTGAGGTGCAGTGGTTTAATCAACCAGAGGGATGATCTTTCACTCTCTCTCACAGACACACACACACAAACACAGAAGCTAGGTGGGGAAACGACTCTCCTTGAAGTCTCCTTTGGAGATCATAGGTCTCTGGGTACACAATATAATATATAGCAAATAATCTTGCAGTGCAGATAAAACATGAAATAGTATGTTCACAAAAGAATGATCAAAGGCCAGCAAAAGCAATAAAATAAGTGTGTCTATCCATCAACGGGCTGCTGAACACCTAGAATGATCTCAGTCTCAGGTGGACTGGATGCCTGACAGAGACTCTCCTCTCTAAATCACATGGCTGCTCTCTTATTTCCTGGATGAGTGGACAGTTTCTCCCCTCAGCCATGTACAAAACAAGCAACTTTTGAAAGAAAAACTTCACCAGTCAGTCAATGGTGAGTTACATTTATGTATTATTGATTTTTTTGTTCCTGCTCACAGCCATCAGTGAATCTTATGAGCCTTAAAGAATTCATGGAATTCTGCATACACTTTGTAAACATGAAGTGTAATTTCTACATTGTCTTGCTTTCTGCTCGGAAATGGAACAGTTTTATAGGTTTTGACACTATATTCCTCAATATAACAACAAAATCGATACCTACATACTCTATTATCTATACCTTAAAGCATTTTTTTTTAATATGCTTATATACTGTAATGGCAAAACAAAACTTCACCCTCTGTTTTACACATCGGGAAAAGGATACAAATACATCCAGAGATGAACAATAACACATGACATATATTATGTCATTATTTATTTAACAAAAACTAAGCTAAAATGCAGGAGCACTACGCAAACTACCACCCATGATTAAGTAGCTTGTAGAACCACCTCTCCCTGCAGAGACAAATGGTACTGGTTCTTATTATGTGCTTTTCTACTTTATCTCAGCACTCAAAACTCTTTACACAACTTGGCTCCTTCAGCTCTATTCACATAAGAATTTTTTTTCTATGCAAGTGCTTTCTAAATACTTTGATGGATGCATCGGAGGGCAACTTAATATTTTGCCCAAGGATTTTTGGCATGCACACTGCAGCAGACGGGGACTGAACCACCAACCTTTTGATTAGAAGTCAATGCCAGAAACACCACCCAGAGAGCATCCATATTGTTGCAAGGGACTTTAATAAGGCACGTTTGAAATCTGTACTCCCTAAACTTCATCAACATGTTAAATGCCCTACATCCAGAGTTGAGCAACAACACATGACATATACTTTGTCATGTGTTGTTGTTAGGATTAGGGTTAATGGACCATGTGTACATTAATATCAAGCAGACCTACAAATCGACACCCTTCCCCTACCTAGGACTCCCTCTCTCTGCTCCTTATCCTTGCCTACACTCCCCAGGAAACAAACCCCTCCAAGCTCCCGGGTGATTAAAACATGAGCAGATGATGCTCTCCTTCAGCTACAGCACTGTTTCGATCTTTTAGGTCAAGCTTCAACTATTGGACAGATAACTGACTTTAAAACCCTGTGGAGTTCATGGCCCTTTCACTGCAAAAAAAAGCCCAAATCATCAGCCCTCCACCACCATGTTCGACAGTGGCATGAGGTACAGTGGTACTTTGATTTATAAGTGTCCGAACAAATGTGTTTTTCGAGATACAAGCCTTCTCTTCTTTGCTATGACTCTAGAGCTGAAATTCGTATACAAGCCAGCTTTGGATACCCCACGCCTATTTGGCGCAGTAAATGCCACAGTTAACACCGCAACATCCGCCCAGCATATCGTGACTCACTCGTTCACTTTAAGCATTTAGCTTGCAGTGTTGTGCTTGCATATGTGCTTGCATACGAATAATTTGAGTTACGACCTCCGTCGTGGAACAAATTAAACTCAACGCACCACTTTACTATTATTTTTTCTCCAAAGATGAAGATCCTACAAAATTTCCCTGTTGGTCTGCTCTGTCCAAAGGACATTTGGTATCTTCAAATGAAACTTTGCAAACCTAAGCTGTGCTGCTATGTTCTTTTTAGAAGGAAGAGGATTTTTTTCTGCTAAACACCTCAAACTTGTTTAGTCTTCCTCTAGTTGTACTGTCAAGAAGCATAATATTTAACACGATTACTGAGGCCTGAGATGTAGCACTTGGATTTTTTGCGGTTTCTCTGAGCATTTCACCGTCTGACCTTGGTGTGAATTTGCTGGAATGTCCACTCCTGAGAAGATTGGCAACTATCTTGGATATTTTCCAGTAGTGAATGTTTATAGGATAATGGACGTCAAATTGTTTGAAAATGGCTTTATAATCCTTCCCAGATTAATGGGGAGCAACAGTGGCTTCTTTAACAGCTTCTAATTGCTGATGTCTTTTCTCCTTTGCAATTTGTCAACACAAACCTGAATCCTCCCGACCAACAAATTGCCAGGTCCACTCCTTTTATAGAGCTGCTGACACTTCATGATGATCAATTAATGTGCCTTTGATCATTATCATCAGCACCTGACTGCTATTTATTTTTATTATTTCCTGATATGTAAAAAAGTGGTATTTATAGTGGGTTCCTTTGCTTTCTTTTTACCATGACTGTATGTGTCTGTTTCCATGGGCAGCTGCAGACAGTAACAGCAGACTTGCACGCATGCATGCACTACAGTTGTGGTTACGTGTATGTAGACATGCATGGACACTAGAAAACACGATGAACAGTCTGAGGCAGAGTGACAATTTTAAAGTACAATTTCCAGGCTGATCCAGTCATACGGATAGATGCACTTTGTCCTAAGAGCAGCCCAATGCTCCCAGTGTCTTATCTGCCAGATTTGACCAGATTTTTCCTGCTGGTTTGGAAAGCAACAAACAAAACCCCCTGCTCTAACCACCAAGCCCCCAGTGCAACATGGCCCTTCAGTGTGTCCAAAAGCACACTATGACATTTGCACTCTATTTCATGTGACTGTGATTTTCCTTTTCGTGTGTGAATATACTGCACCATTTTTTCAACATTGTTTTAAAATGTTTTAAGGTGCATCATTTTCGTATTTCCTCGTGTGGGTTTTTGTTATTCGTCCAACATATATTTTTAATTGAAATTAAAGACTTTAAACAGGTAATGATGCACTAAGATTCGCTCCTGTTGTCAGAGCACTCCGCAAAGCCTAGCCGCTCATGTCGGAACATTTTAGTAGACACCACACTGGTAGAAGAGCACAGTGCATTCTGCGTAATTAGGATTTTGTTTGGCAGTGTCTCCAAAGCTTGTTGCCTCTGTAGATAATCCTAACAGGCTACACAATGTGTTTGTCTGAGCTATGGGAGAACTGTGAACTCAAGCCTGAGCCTGTAAGCTGCCACAGAAGAAAATGAATGAACACCCACATTCCAAACAAAGCAGACTTTAACAGAGAAAGGCAGGAAGAGAAAAACAGAGGCAGAAAGGTGGTCGTTCAAGTGATGACACACAGCAGAGCTGTGCTCTGCAGAAGAGAAATTACTTCTGCTTTTAAAGTTTCGTGCATCGGCCCTGCATTTATCCAGCTGTTGTGGTCTGGAAAAGTTTCTCTACAGTGCAAAACTGTTAGTCCTTTTTAGTATTTATTTTATTGTTTTTCCTTTTCCTATGTATAATTTCAAAATGCATTTCATGGTGAGACAATCAATGCCTCAAATCTAACATAAAAATCAAGCTCCTGGCAAAGACAAAAAAGATCCCGTCATAAATGTGTGGGTGTGCCTGCATATGCAGTTTAGATTAAACATAAAATTCTCAAAAAAGACAATTTCCCTTGATATTTATTAATATTCTTTGCACATGTAAGAGATTTCAGCCACTCATACTACAGTAGGTGACTAGAATCTCATTGATTTTCATTTAATTGCTGATGGCTATGTAAGTCTGGGACTCATTAAAACAACAGCATGGATGCAGATGCACAGCTTAGCGCAGTCTCACTTGAATCTCTGACCTCCAAGGACCAGTGCATTTAACAGGGAACTGTCTCTCATTACTTATCCTTTATCTGCTGTCTCATTATACCCCTGTTCTGTTTTTTGAATTTTTCTATTACTGTCTTTGCAATGCAAATCTGCTGCTTAAATCAGCAGCTCTGTGTATACAAAGGCAAGGGGGGGAGACTCATCCTATTAGTGTTGAGAAATGTGGGCATCTGGGAAAGAAGTCAGGGTGTTTAAAAAGGGGGAAAGAAAGCTCTGAAGAATATTCCCATCATCCTAACTGCTGCTTTTTGACCAAAGTATGATTTATATAAGAGGAAGAGAGAGACTTCCATAATCTCTGCAGTGCAGCATCAGGTCTGCAGTAGACTATGTGTATGTACCGATATGCCTTCCTGGATGGTGGATGATAGCTCATATGTCATGACTGCAGGCCTATCACTCGCTGTGTTCCCTGCAGTGTGAGCCAATATGTTCAGTAGACATAGATGTGGGCATTGCCTAATGGAATCCAGTCAACATGGCTGATACCATCACCAAGTCACACTGCCAAGCCTCGATAACACCCAGCTCTCTCCGTCTCCGGAGCTATGGCAAGTGTCCTGAAGAGGCCTGCAAGATGTTACATATTAATACTTCTCGACATTTTCTGGGTGATAAGCAACCCGGGTATAAATATTATGAAATCGCTTTGGCACAGCTTCCTCTTAGAAGACAATCTCTGGCTATTTCCTTTTCATGGACATGTATCTTAAAGTAAATGTTCTGTCCTCAGTAACCTGCACTTCATATCACTGCATCACCGCATGAAAGTAAAGGATAGTCTTCCAGTTCCCTCAGAGTACCGTATATATTTACATTTTAACATTATGTGATAAATATACACCTATAAATATATAATCAATTAGTTTGGCATGAAGATGGAAACAGGGAGAAACAACAGCTGAAAGCAATAAGATCTTCTACTAACAACTCATCTCATCTTTCATAAACTAAACTTTAAATCTACTTCTAAGTCCTTGATATTTTTAACAGCCCCTCCAATGAGTCACTCATCCGACTTATCATCTTAGAGTACAGTTGATGACGGTAGTCCTTGTTTTGTTCTCCAGGACACCCACTGTGGACTGAAGGGGCACTCCATCCAGAACCTAATGTCGGTGGAGAAGGGTTTATGTGGCCCTATGCCAAACTCACAGAGGCTTCACAGCTTAACAAGGACTCCCCTCACCAGCTGCCATCCAAAGTGGTGGAGCTGGAGTCATGTTTATGGAAAAGAGTCACTAAAGAGGGAGCTGAGTAATGTTGAAGACTATCACCACAGCCTCCTGGCCAACCTCCACGTAGGAAAACCTAAGCACAACAATCAAATGGGATTGGGATGGACTGGCCTGCAGTCCTGACCTCAACCCTACTGAACACTTGTAGGATCGGGTTGGGCATGCTGTTCGTGCCAGGGTAACCAACCAACCCAGAATGAGACGCTATCCCACATCACTTGTGGGCCAAGCTGGTGACGATCATGAAGATGAGGTACCAGGCTGTAGTGGCAGTATATGGTTCTACTACAAGCTACTGAGGTCCATGTTATCTGTTAAGGTGCTAATATGCCAAGTTTCTTCAGACTTCAATCATCCAATCTAGCAAACAGCATCAAATAAGAGTCAACAGCAGAATAAGCTGTTTGGCACTGTCAAAGGAGATCTGGCAAGTTTTTCATGGATGCAGCCCACATACTCACCTCTGCTGCGCAACCCATGAATGTATTTTTCTTACAAACGTGGCACCACTTGATTTTCATTTTAATTCATTTTCACTTTGTCAGAGACCATGCACTAACAAAAAAACATTAACCTCCTAAGAGAAAAGATGTATTGTACCACATTGAGCTACTAGTTAATTTCCATCTGCAGTCCCTGGGCAGGTCAAAAACAAATAAAATTACATAAAAATACATCTTCAGTAAGCAAATTATACTAATACAAATGTAGTTGATAAGTCTGCACAATAAACCAAGCATCCCAGCTGAAATGATTTAAAACCACATGGACATATCCAACATTAATGTTAAGGGGAAATAAACAATCTTCCCAACCATATTTATTAAAAACGAGTCATATTTCTTGCGCATCAGTGTGAATCCACTGTCAAATCCAGAACACAGTTCTATGCATTTCCACACAAAAAAGACTGAAGCTGTGGAAGAAGATGCTGCTATCAGCTAAGCCCTGCAAAACAGTCCCAAAGCCAAAACAATTGACTTAAGTGTCTTTATGAAAGTGCTACTAGAAGAACCTCACAGATTATTCCAAGCAGCTCTGATTTTCCTCCCACAGAAATGACTCTCAACTTCCACTAAATAATGCAACGTGGCGTTTGCTTCTGAAACTTGTTAAAGTGTTATCCTCTCTCTGTGTGTGTAAGGCACCAAGAAAAAAATGGAACCTGGACCACATTATTTAAAAAAAAAAACATGCATTAGTGATGCCAACTGTCTAGTCAAATGTCATTAAAATTGTACGCGGTGACATGTGTAAGGGCACCAGCATGAAAACAAGGCTGGTACGATGTGAGGAACAAATTAGATTTGTTTAGGTTCTGTTATTCAATCTGACTCTATTGCAGTGCTGCATATGTATAGAAACCTTTTGCAAGCTATAACGTGTCGATTAGCACACTTTGGAGGACATGTTTGTTACGTGAAAGAGAAAAGTACCCAAAATAAGGGACAAGAGAGAGAATCTGCTTGCACAGCTACTGTGAGCTGCATAAACACCAGGCATGTGTGGGCTCGTTTCTGTGCATGCACCTGTGTGTCTGGGTGCCGCGGAGCCTTGAAATCCAAATGTGAAATGCAGGGTGAAACGCATACAAAACACACTGATCCCCACCCATCTCTCTCTCGCGCTCGCTGCTGAGTGAAAAAAGTGTTTTATTACCTCATCAAATATGAATTGCACTTTATTAGATCACATTTGAAATTCCAGGTTGCAACTCATGCATCCCCAAATACTTTGGGTAACATCATCAGTGTGTATTTTGCCTCCTAGCTGATGGAGGTAGCTTGTAAGGGCATTTCTTTTACATTAGGAATAGGTAGAGTGTGACAATCAAAGCTATCGCAGTTTAAAATGCTGAAATAATGAAGCAGAGCCACTGTATATGGAGATGTATTTAAATGTGTGCGCCAACTACTCCAGCACTGCATGAGTTATGAGATTGCCTGATCACTTGTCATGGGCTGGCATAAGGGAATGAGGCATGTGTCATATCTTGTTTAGGCAGCCTGATGCAGTGTGTATTTTGGTGGAGGTTTCACAGCTACTCCTCAGCCTCTCAGTGCGGCTCATGTTGTTGAACGGTTCCACCCCTCCGGCTGTTAACTGACTGGGGAAGTTTCTCGGCGGATACCATGACGACAACTGGCATCCGTGCTTTGCACCGTGGCAAATAGAGGTCATCTGAAGAGACAGCACCCTTACCTCTTACCTTCGCCGCCACAGCTGCCATGGCTACACAAACCGGCAGATTCTCTCAGCCCTTAGCCATCCCAGCATGCAGTTCACCTCTCAGCAGGCTGGAGCCAAGCATCCGTTCCAACGTACATATGCTCATGCCAAAGAATTCAGGTGCCAAGAGACGAGCACAGCGTGTGCTTGCATCTTTTACATATCCAAGTCCAGCTCGGTGTAGAAATCAACTAGAGAACAAAAAAGCCGCACACGAACACGTACACATGCGCAAATACGAATCCAATGCAATAAACGAGTTCAGCACTCCCCACTAGGCAAGAAGCCCACAGCATGCAACGATCAAAACACATTAATTATTCATCAGAAAGTAAAGATTCCATATCTCTGATGTGTGCACATCCACAGGATATTTTAGGGTTTGGTTTCTTTTTCCTGATCCTCTAAAAATCCAAAAAGTTACCAGCTTTAGGATTTATCTGTTGGTGTTTTTGTGTAGTTTTCACTCACGCTTGGGTTATTACAGGTTATCCTTCCTGTGTAACACTGGAGTCACCATACAAAACTCAAATAATTTATATTTCATTAGTTGGAGCCAATACAGTGGATGGATTTTAGAACATACCACCTCTAATTTTTCATAAATGTAAATTATTTATCTTACTACTGAACTAAAGCAGACAAGGTCTTGTGATATTCTTACATAAATAATATTCTCCTTTGCTGTCGATGGGGCTTGACTCGACTACAGTATGTGATGATGTAGCCCTTTGTTTGCTGCTACAGGCAGTAAATATCTGTCCTTGGATGGTTGTGATGGGAAAAAAATAATAGAACATAACTTTCTGGAAATATAGCCAAGAGAATTCAGCTGTAAAAAAATATTCACAGCTTCCTCTGGCAGTGAAAGACAGATTTGCTTTGAAACTGGGTTGCTGGAATTTGAAAGACTGGCTCTCATAAAACAAGATGATTTCAGGTTTGAGTTAGTTTGTAACACTTGTACAAGTTTGGGATAAAAAAAAAATGGTACAAGAAGTGTCCAGATACTTTACTTAGCTTAAAGTACAAATAAAAGTTCCCCATTTAAAATCCTATTTAAATTTATGATACAGCCATGTGCAAAACTCTTGAGCCATTCTTCATTTCTTCATATTGTCCTTCCGAGGAGCCAGACTTTGTTTTTCTTTGGCTGCTTTTCATTCATTTTCAGTCCAGCCCTTGTAGCTGACCATTTGCCCAGGGATGTTATCTTTTGTTTGTTAAACCACTTAACACTGACCTATGAGTCATTCAAGCATAAAAAAGGCACCTACGGGATGAACCAGTGTTGTGTCTACGCATAAAAGATAACTGAGCAAAGAACCCATTTTAAATGATATCTTTAGGCCATACTATTTTAGCCTGTTAAAATGTGCTAAATTAGTAATAACCACAAAAGTACAGCCAACACTGATATTTGACCACAATCACAGTGTTTATGGACCTAGAAGTCAAACATACAAACAGTTAAAGTTTCTCACAATTCATTTCAAAGGAACATAAATGTTTGTACAAAATTTCATCACAGCTCACTCAGTGGCAGATGAACCATTACAGATGCTACAGTATTTCTTTCCCAAGTAGCCTATTTGTGTGTATATATGTCTGTGTAATACTTGATTATTCACTCTTTGATTGATTATTATGATAAATGGAACACATCCCTCCACTAAACTATTACATCACTCATTTGTTCCTATGTCTAATAAAACCCACACTGTCAAAATCCATGTAATTAGATTGAAGGGGTGGAGGTAGTACACCACCACTTCATACATACCAGCCTCTGGACCAGGACTGAGATTGCTTAAGTAGCATTGCTTAATGTAGGCTTTAGTCACATAGATAGAGACCTGGCAACCTCATTGGGAGCAAAAATGTTTATTCCCTGACCGGTTGGCAGGTGGTTTTAGGACGTTTCTTTGCCAAAAACTTCCTTGTATTGCTTTGATCTCTGCCGTAATCACCAATAGTTTGTATGGAAGATGCAGAGTGTCTGCAAATACTCACCATTCACTCTCAAAGCTGGAGTCAAATTTGAAAAACTGTGATGCAAACTAGAAACAAAGAATGCCTGTCTTCAGAGTAGAGGTTGTTCCTTACTCCTGCACCCAGCATATGTCAAAAGGCTCAACTTTTACTTTGAATGTCAACAGTCTCACTTTTCAGTTTGTGTATCATATTTCATATTTTCACTCACACTTGGCAAGTAGTTAGCTAGTTTTTAGGGACACGTTGATGTCTTACATGCAAAAGATGGGCACCCCTCTAGCAACCAAAGTGACCAGAAAGAGCATTTCAGTGCTATATTAAATACTGCCTGGCAACCAATTTGCAACCTTCTACTTGCAGAAAACACACTTCTCGCTAGAAACTGGTGGTTACAGGATATTAATAACATGTTACAAAGCTCCACTCCGTTCATTTTCCATTTTAAATGCAGTTATTCACATGGCTTCTAAAGGCTGCTTATTGTTATGAAGTTTTCATGCTAACAGCTTTTGCAGCTGATGTGCAATTGATGATCATTTCACACTGTTTTCTTTTAATGTGTAATTTTCTTCTGTAGGAATGCCTATGACAGCTCAAATAAACAGAGTAAAAAGTGGGTGAAAAACTGAGTAGAAGAATAAATTAGCCTTAAAAGTGCAAGTTAAGTCAATTTTTTACAAATATATACTTCTTCGGGAAGAAGGCCAAAAGAGTGACTTTATTTCACTCTGAAAATATCTTCAAATAATGCAAAAAAGGAAGAAAGTATAAAAATACGCTTATAAACCGGAATAATTGTGCTTACCAGAAAAGCTTGTTCTTCAGTATTGGATTCAGCTAATGACAGTGAGGGCAGTGCGAGATGAATTGACAGTGACAGTGGAGCCAAATGGCATTGCAAAGAACCCCGAGCATGAATAACAAACTGAATCAAATATTAAATTCATTCAAAAGGGGGATAACACTGGCAGTGACAGTTTAATCAATCCACATTTTGGCCTGATCTATTGTGTAACAGCTCAGACAAAGAGCACAAATGAGCAAAGAAGTCGATTTCTCCTCTGCTGTGAAACCCATCTTCCTTTCACTCTGTTTTTTTCTCTTCACACTCTTAATGTTTCTTTCCTCTTTCTATTCTGTTTTCCCCTGGATCACTTAAAGTCAATTTTCTGGTTCCATCTCAGTATATTACATTTTTGTCTGATAACATGTGCTAGTTTCACATTTGAGAGTAGTTTATATGTTGTAGAACAACAATGTCGAGTCCGCCTGCCCAATTTCTTTCCTTGTGACAGATTTCATCCTCTGTGTATCCATCTTTCTTACCAGCTTGGGCCATGATGCTTCTGAAATAGGAAGAAAAGGTCAGACCGTTAATTCACAAAGTGACAGCAGATACATCACCCAAATCTATGGTGACTTTCAGCAATACATCCCACACATGGACGCTCCGTTTTTATTGGGAGAAATCAGGAGTGATGGGGGAGGCACAGAAACTATAAACTGATTTCTAATTGTCCGTTGCTTCTAATAACATGAGAAACAAATAACAGTAATTCTTTTTAATATACTAAATATTAGAAAGCAAATGTAGATTTAATTTGTTTGCCACTAAATGAGTCATAATTTTTCATATTTTTTTAGAACAGATGATTTCATAATAGATAAACTAAGTCTGTGGAATTGCCAAATAACACACATAAATGGGGACGTTTCTCTGGTCTTTGGGTTTTAAGTTAGAAGCTGGAGGAAATGGACAAACATATAAATCACTACCATGTCCTTGTTGTTGTTCTTTCTGCTTTTGTTAAACCAGCGTGATGGTGTTTGATGGCGCTCGTGTTTTCCATTTGCACTGCTGTACTACTTTCCGGTGCTTTTATTTCATATTTTCCTCGTGTAAATTATATTTGAAAGTACATTTTTGGGGGGCAAATTCTTCACTGTAAGTAAGAGGCCACCAATTTCAACTTGATTTCGTACACTTCTTGCTGTATTTTACATTTACCCTGCAGATTACTGCTAATGGATGCATTTTGTGTTTGATTTGCTGGTTGGCTTCACCGAATTGCGACTGATAGTTGAATATTTATCTTGGAGGCAAAATATGTTGGAAATCAAGGGAGCAGAAACTGGATATATATGCCTTTGGCTTCCACTGGGTTCCCAAATGTGCGCATTAATTTGAAACACTTTTTCAAAAATGGTCAAATGCATTGCCTTCTGTTGGCTCCCTACTGCAGCTTTTCAAAATGTGATTGATGGAAGCTCTTTTTTTATTTTCTTAACTGTGCTGAAGTAATCAATCAGCCCAGTACACATTAAAAATTAAGGACAAAGGGAAAACACAATTAACTATACTTAGGGTATGCGCTCTATTCATACTCAGCCAAACGCTCGAAAACAGATAAGACAGGGCTTAATGGTGCAAATGGATGATGACTCAAAGCATACTGCAAAAGTAAGAGTAAGGCACAGAGATGGGTTATTCTTCAATGGCCAATTCAGACACCTGATCTCAGCCCAACAGAGCATGTTTTTCAGTTACTGAGGACAAAACTGAAGGCAGAGAGATCCACAAACAAGCAGTAACTGAAGGCGGCTGCAGTAAAGACCTAGCAGAACATCTCAGGGGAGGAAACACAGCATTTGGTGATGTCCATGGGTCAGAGCCTTCAGGCAATCACTGACTGCGAAGGATTTTCATCCAAGAATTTAAAAACAATGTGGATATTTAAAATTATGTTAGTTATCCCTTTAAAGCCTGAATCATGACATAATTGCCAGAAAATTCAAATATTTTGAAAATAGTGTTTATTTAAACACTATTTTTTTAATAAATCACATTTCAATTTCCATATATGACATTTAATTTGTATCATATTTGCTTATCTGTTTTTTTAATTGCTTAAAAATGTATTGTGCAATTTATTTAGGTTTTTCAGGGGGGAAAATTCACAAATTCAGTTGAAGTCCCAAAAACTGGCAAAGTATGTATGTAAACTAGGCGTTAATGGGTTAATTCAATTACCTTTGAGCCTTTAAAAATAGGGGCCTAGATGGCTGTACATGTCCTTTGGTTTCCTCCAACAGTGCAAAGGCATTACTATATGAATATGCTGTAGATATAATGCTTTAAGTGTACAGAAACAAATGCGGTATAAATGTATGGTTAAAGTGTGACTCATTAAAAGCTCTTTGAGTGGTCAGTGAGGACAATTTATTCCAGGCTTGTTTGCACTAAGCCAGTTTTGTGATCAATAAGTATTGAGTAAGTATAGTACTCATGCCAACTTTAAAATATAATGAAATCACATGGTTGACATGTGTCATTCTGTAATTCAAACGTATCAGTGCAAAAGGTTTAAGCAGCAAATAACTGTAAAAATAAATACATACTGGAAAATACTGTAAATTCCAGTTGCAACTTTACTGTAATTGCAGTCACAGCAAGATATTTGTTGCTGTAAGTTGCTGCAGAATTTACTGCAACTTGTTTAAAGTGATTTTGTAAAGCATGAAATGCACTCTCTGCTCTCTGAAATATTAATTTAGCATTTATTTATTTCCATTTGTTATCAGATAAGCTATTTACATTTTTTAAATTACTGTGTTCAAAAATCATTTAGACATTTGTTATGTGTGAATTCTTAACCCAGATACAAAATTGACCCAAACCAAAACAATATGCACTGGTTCATTCCTGAACAATTAATATACATTTGTTAAACCCTTTGACCTAAAGCTGAAAGTCTGAAGGTCAGTCACATCTTGATGGTCTGAATTAATATCTATTGTTTTCATGCACAGAATGACAAACAAAAGCTGTCACTGTTCAAAATCTTCTAGGCCTAACAGTACAAGGTATAAAAGGACGCAATGCAAAAACTGAAAAATCTCAGTCCAAAGTTCACTTTTTAGCTTTGTCATGCTTTCAGGGACATGTTACCATCTTAAACTGTGATATAACCACATATTCTATTCCCTACAAAATTCTAACGCAGATAAAAACTTAGTAAAGCTTATTATCATTGTTATTCTGTGTCAAACTAAAATGTACAAGGTCAAGATTTGCATCAGCCATGAAAAACAAAAAAGGAGGAAAAGAAAAAAAATGACTCATTACGATGTTCCAAGGGCATATTATTAGGCAAATGTACAAGAATGACATTTTTTTATCATTAGAGTGCATTTCCATTAACAAATTCAGTCAAATATCCCGTAGATTGCAGGCAGCTAAAGCCATTAGTAAGCAGGCATTTCTTCACACCCTCTGTCTCTCTCTATCAGTCTTTGTCCTTGTGGGTGATTAGAATGCACCCTGGTTGTCTGTCTGCTTGCTCATTAATCACACTGCGAGAGACTAGGCCGAACACTAAATATACAGTTTGTCCTCATCTCAGCACTCCACACAAAGTGCTATTACAGCAGAAAACCACAAAGGGTCATAAATGACTCATAAGCTATCCTATACCGGTTGGCAGGCACTGGTTACAGTAACCAATGCACAGAGTGGAAAGTGATTATCATTTCTGTAAAATATTACACCCATTAAAAATTAAATCTTCAAGACCAGCAGCAAATATAAGTGTTCTCAATTATTCTGTCTACATTACCATTGCATAATAGCGTCGACATGGCTATAACTCTCTTCCGTATCCAACTCTTAAAACTTTATTAATTAAAATATACCAAAATTAACTGAGATATAATTATAAAAAGTATCACGGGTGTCGTTTTAAAAAAGTATTGCCTCGGATGTAACACAAACACTTTTTGACACTCAGTAACCTAAAAAATATCCTTCCTCTCGAAAAAGAATCATTTTAAATGTCAAAATGTGCACATTTTAGTGGTAGAAAATTGGTTTGCCATTAACAAGCAGGCATTTACTGTACTTTGCCTCAAATTCTGTCTGCCACCCTGTACAAAATCTCCCAAGAGAAGGAATGCTTGACGGAGCATTCAAAACAGGAAGACCCACTCCACAAGGAAGACTGGTCCCCCTCTGTACCAGTGCAGCTCCACTTGGGAAGTCGGTCAACTAATTGTAGTCTGTGGCTGGATTCCCGGTACTATCATTCTCCATTATGAAGTGTCCTTTGGCAAAATATCAAACTCCAATGCATCCTTTTGTGTCATGAATAAAAACACTGTATTCATACATTAAGCCTCATCCTACTAACATGCTACATATATGGAAAGGGTGGAAGTAACTAAGTACAAATACTGAGTTACTGTACTGTACTAAATCCTCATGTTTTTTTAAGATATTCAGATGTGTACTTATTTTTTTCTTTCATATTGTAAATTCTGGGAAACAAACTGAGCTATGCTAACTTTGTGTTATTTAAAGGCTGCATGAAAATACTCTGCAGCTTAGCTTTGCTGTACTGTAGCAGGTTTAAAGTAAAGAACAGTGTGTGACTGGTCAGAGTTAGCTTACATCAGTTGTAAAAGCTGATGATACTTGCACCTTCACACCAAGTGTTTACAGTTAGTGTAAAGCAGGGGTGTCCAAGTCCTGTCCTCAAGAGCTACTGCCCTGCAGCTTTTAGATGCATCCTAGTTACAACACATCTGAATCAAAAGAATGGCTTGTTGTTACGACCCGGCTCAAAAGCCGCAACATAAAAAAAAAGGAGACGAACAACAGAGTGTGGGTGAGAAGAGGTTTCATCCTAAAATGGAAAACCAGGTTGGCTAAAATGGCTGGGGCCACCAAGGCAAAGACTAGTGCACTGCCGGAAAGCTTGCCTCAGGTATGCTTTTATCCACACCTGACTAGGTGTGGCCAATTAGCACCAGCTGAAAACACTGAGACGATTAGAAGCTGCAGAGGGACGTAACACTTGTTATCGGGCCTTTGCCAAACTTGATGGCATGCTGAAGCGGTAATCAAGCCATATGATTCAGCTATGTTGGAGTAGGGATGCATCTAAAAGCTGCAGCACAGTAGTTCCCGAGGACTGAGAAGCAAATATTATAGCAAAATAAACTGCAGTACAATCCACATTATACTTAAAAACTCCCTCACCATCTGGTATCATATAAATCTGGTGTATAAATCTGGCATGATGTAGTTTTTAGTCATTTAAAAAGTACCTAATCTCTCCAGCATCTCCTGGGCCTGCCCAAGGGCCTCCATTAGATGGCCAAAACATCTCACCCAGGAGTTGCCCAGAAGGCATCCTGGTCAGATGCCCACCTCAACCTCCAAACCGCTTCACACAAGGCTGGAAAAAACCCCAGTGTAAGCTTGAGGCCTTGGCTCAATAAAATCATAGAAAGTTCTCAATCCAGATAATGAGTTTTTCTTCTTTAAAATGACTTAGGATGCATGACAAATGTTCACTGATTAAATCCATTTAAAACATCACTGGCAGAATTCTGTGTTTTTGACTCTGCAAGGACCTTAAAGCATGTGTGTTTTTGTAAAAAAAACACTAATAAAAACGGAAACTGAAATAATTGGTGTGTCATCATTAGGAACTGACTAACATATTCACACAGAAAAAAATCAATCAATCAGAATGATTTACGTGGTAAAAAAAAAAAAAAAGTACCTCCAGGGTTTGCCTGGGCATCATTCAGTGGGATCAGGGCAAAAGCATCGAATTAGTGCCTTTAGGATCATAAGTAGAATAACAGTTGGTTTAATATAGAAGGTGAAGCAGTGTTGAGAAGCAAAATAGGTCAAAATCTGATTGAGATACTATGGCATGACTTTAAAAGGGTCAGAATGCCCAAAGAATTAAAGTACTTTCACATTTGAATGATTGGAAGGGATGTGTATTTTTAGCTATTCCCAGACTGAAAGAAATCAAACTGCTTGGCATTTCTAGGTCTTGATTTGTTTTTCTTTTTTCCATTAGACATAGAGCGCACAGAGGTTACCAAGGATGCAAATGAAGACACTGGTGTTTCATGAACAAACACCCTCTGTAATAAGAGCAGACATTGTTTTCCCCTCTTGTCTTACTGGTACCAATAAGTCAGGACAGCTTTAAAAACCAAGGAGGATACTTGTGATTCAGAGGAGAACATTCATCAGTCAACAAGCTGCCAAAACGCTCTAGAAATTCAAACAAATTGACAATATGGCTCATGTACTTCATCACTCAAATGCCAAGTCAACTTAAATCTTGTGGTAAAAGTTGAGCTGAAAACAGCATACTAACTGATGCATTATTCTCCATGACTTGAAGAATATGATTTTAAAAAAAAGAAGTAATAACTTTTTAATTCTCCTTCCTCTGTTATTATACTTTAATGCACCTCCATATTCAAAGACAGGCCCAGGGGTAGTCATTTACCTGCAACCTAAACTCATTAGATATTATTGCTGCGTGGTTCACAGTGACACTGAATGAGGTTGCCTCTCCAATGGAATCCAAACAAATTCTCTTTAGCTGTAGGTCTACTCTGAATGTGATGGCGAACTGAGCTCATTGATAAATCAGAAAGAAAAGTAATATATCCAATCTACAGCTATTACTACTTGATTAAAATTAAAATGAATAAGAATCTAATGTTACTAACTCGGCTCACTGAGCTTTTTTGTCTTTAAATATTAAAATTTGGCTGATGATCTGAAACGTGAGGTTGATAAATATGCAAAAAAAACCTTTGTTTACGGCACTATATAGATGCTGTGTTGTTATTCTGATGCACAGATCATTGGAAGAAAAAAAAAACACGACCAAGTATATATTTAAATTCTTTCCTGCTGCTTGGATTATTACACAAGACAGTATCAATCATTGTTGGTGTGCTTCACTTTTTCCTGTTGCTGTAAACAACCAGCCACAAATTGTGTTTGTTTCTTCATTCTGATCAGTTCAAGAGTCTGTGGGGTGTGGAGTTCTCCCTCCAGGTAAAGATCCTTCCTTGTTGTTTGGCAGTATGTTTTTCTCTGACAGGTTGTTTGCTCAGGAAGATGTCAGCATTTCATCTGTAGCATTTTTTTTTTTAACAGGAGCCGGTGGAGAAACAAGCTATGGAACAACGTGTACTGTAAAGTTACTGTACATGCTTCCAGTGGGGTGTCAAGGCTTTACAGTAATGCAAGCAGAGCTGCTGAGCACAGTGCACACAGAGTTTGGGCAAGGGTCAATGTACAAAACGAGTGATGACTCATAACTAGGATGTTTTAGTGACTTATCGACCTTTCCACATGCCACACTGTTTGCCTGCTTTGTATCCTCCCCACCCCCCGACTCCACGCCATTTCAATTTGAGTCACAATAATTCTCCAGAAATGCGACTCTTACTTTTCACGCTTGATTTCATATTTCTCTTCACATTTATGGAAAAAGCAGTTGTGTGTGCTTACACAATTTCCGTTAATGGCTTCGGAGATTGTTTTTGCTGTGGCTTTAGACAGCCGTAATGTGTGGGAAGTTGCTGTATAAAACAGATGTAGCCTTTTTCACAGATCATCTAGCTTTGCCTCACCTTGGAGATATGAGATTTTGCATGGCATAAAGCGAGGGATTTGCTGACATAACTCTCACTCACTGTCCTCTCTGCGAACATTATTTCCAAAATCGTTTTCAATACATGTCTTTACACCATGATGAATGAAAAACAAACCGCTGCTGCCATTACTGCTGCATCACTGTTTCTTTTCATTCTCACTGATCCAGAACATCCAACAGTAAATACAGCAGCGGATTCCTAAATGAAATCCCGCTCCTTTAACTTTCTCTTTATAGATACAGACGTACGACAAATTAAAGGAAGCGCGAACATAAAGCGCATTGTGATGTGTTGCCCCACCATGTTTTCTGCTTTGATTCCACGAGTCTCTGAAACACTGTCAGATAAATGGAAAACCATGCTCCCAACACATATTTCTTCATTTAATGTTTTAACGGTGGAGGGCAGCGCATATATAACCTCGAGATCTGTTGACCGCGAAAGCCAAAACATGTGATTCATCCAACAATTGTTTGACCCCCACGTGGCCTGTGGGTGGGCGCTCAGGAAAAAAAATGTTCACTCTGATCATATTTGCATAAATTTGTGGTGACCCTTTCGTCTGAGGCAACAAACTGATCAAAGTCTACCAAAGCCATCAGGTTTTTCTCACTGCAAAGCCCCATCCACATTTAAAGCAATTTGCGCTTTGCTTTGTAGCTGATGGTTGGTGGGTATTTCAGCCTCCTGTTACACAGGTAACCCTCTAATGCATTTACCTCCCCCTCATACACGCAGCAACCACATTATTAGGTTGCTGGTACTGGGTTGGACTCCCTTTTTACTGGTGACTGCGACAGCCATCTGAGTACGGTGAACCTATTGTCATGTTCAAGAAACCCATTTGAGAGGAGCTTTCAATTTAGTCCCATTTTGTTTATATTGGGCCAAATCACGACAACAGTTGACTCAAGGAGCTTTATATTGTAAGGTAAAGATCCTACAATCAGACAAGCAATCACTTTGGTGACAGTGAGAAGGAAAAACTTCCTTTTAACAGGAAGAAATCTCCGGTTGCAGAACCAGACACAGGAAGGGGCAATTTGGGGTGAGTGGAGAGAGAAATGTCAAAAGACACACTTAGAGATTCAAGATGTGCCAAGAAAATATCCCCCACACCATTACACCAGCACCATCACCACCACTAGCCTAAGCTGTTGATGCAAAGCAGGATGGATTTATGCTTTCATGTTATTTATGGCGCACTGGAATCTTCTACTACTGTGGCCCATCAACTTCAAGGTTTAATGAGTTTTACATTCAGAGATGTTCTCCTTTGGTTGTAACAAATAGTTTTCTGTGTTCTGCTAGCTTGCTGTTAGCTCAAACCAGTCCAGACATTTTTCTTTGACCTTTGACATCAACAAAGCATTTTTGCCCCAGTGAGAGTGAATGGTACTGCCCCAGAAACCATAAGGAGCAGTACCATTCACTCCCACTGGTAGTCAGTTCAACCATTGGCCTCAAAGTTGAGAAAAGCTGAACCTCTGTACCTGCCCAATCTGGGTTGCTAAAAGTTATTTTGTCTGTCATCGCTAATAGACTGTTTTCCTGCTTGTCTTTAAACTCTATCGCTAGCATCACTTAGATCACTCAGAATTCAATGCATGATAAAGATTTAAGGCTAAGCTATGTAGCTTTGAAAAGAGAAAATATCACTATTACAAAGAGAAGTTAGCCAAGAACTACCACACAAGTTTGCTCCCTGCAGTCTGCAAAGTAGTCTCGTTTGACATATCAACCCTAGCTATAGTAATCTAATATTAATATTAACTAGATGTAGCTTTTATTTCTGAGTCAGTTGCCTAATATTTATGACTTTTCCCTACTTTTGCTATTAAGGTAGTGAATGCAAGAGAAAATTGGGAAATGTAGGGAAACCAAACTTATTATTTATTAGATTTTGAGGCCTACTCTGAGTAAAAGTTGCAGAGCCGTGCTTTAAATATTCAATTTAACTCAAAGCACTAATGGAAGGGGCAGTAGAACTTCCACATGCCAACTTAGTCTCTTACTTTCTAGTAAGTTTTACTTCAAGAATAGATGTAGTAGTTGTTGTTAATTTAAACTTGTACTTTTCTTTACTTTTAGGCGACAGCCAAATCAAGCTGTAATCATAGCCTAACTAAGCTATGTTTGTGTTTGTTTGCATAGATGTAGAAGAACATCTCACAGCTCAGCATGACTCCAGGCTTGGGTCTCTTAAATTTTTTTCGAATGCACCATTCAGTGAAAGCTCTTAATATAAAACCCTCTAAACACTTTGTGCTGTGACGTGCCCTTCTAAAAGAAGTCTGGGGGTCAAAATGGCTGGTTGTGCAGAGCCGTATTCGCTTTTATAATAACTTACTGGAGCCTGACCTTACATGTACAGGTAAGGCGTGAAGTGAAGTTGAGCATGACATTTATGGGTCATATCTGCTGTAAATGATTGGAGAACCCCGTGTCTTTGTGGTCAGAGTTAATGGGGACGTCAGAGAAAAGGTGAAGCCGCGTCTCATAGATGAATAGAAAAACATTCCAGTGAACTTTTCTGTATAGTGACAATTCTACATTTTGTGTGTAATTGGTGCCAAATTTAGCTGATCCGTCTCTTCAAATTCACCTAAAAAAGGGAGAGAAGATCAGAAATCAGTAGCTTTAAAGCACATATTGACAGCGATTGAGATCATGACCTTTCGCTAATGTGATGGCTTCACTAACCTGTGGTCATCTTTGCCACCATGCGTGACATTAGCACAGTAAAGGTCAGTGCAGCATAACCTTTGGGAAGTGTCACCTTGTTGCCGATCACACAACCTCATAAACAGCAGCAGGATGCAAAAGCTGCCCTTTAACACTCCATCTTTACTGATTGACTGTGAAGCCTGCCTGTTCAGTATAACCCGTCTTTGTATCTGTTGCACAGCTAATGCAGTGTCTTCTAAAGGAAAGAGCTCATTAAGTGAGACTAACACCCTGTAACTTGGTCACGTTAATGATTGGTATTCTACCTAAGCTTAAATAATACGCGGCAGGCATGAGAGTTAGTTATGTTGTGCATGCATGTGGAAGACTGCACAACAATTGTCTCACTTATTTCAGATTTCAGATTTTAATTAAAAACTATGTTGAACACGCCCCAGGAGGAAATTACTCAGCGAAAACAAAATGTATACATAACATTATCTTAAAATGTCAAAGACATGCGTTGCCTTTCGTTCACGTTATAGACAGAACACAAAAACAAAACAAGGTTTAACCACTGGCCATTAAAGAGCCATTAGTTCAGCTGACTCACCTCTTTAAGGAGCATTTTGGCCTAAGGCGCAGTGACGCACTCTGGGTCCCACCGTGGTTTAGTTGCTGCCAAAATCTCAAAGGTTAATTCAAAGTCAGCACCTTAATTCTTCAATAAATCATCCTTAACTCCTTATCATTTCCCTTCTACATTTGAATGTCAACAGTCAGCACAGGTAGCACCTCTTCCTGTCCTCAAAGCACCTTGGAGTAGTAATAGCTTAACAAGCTCAAGTCTATTAGCCAAATATGATAAGCTTATGGATCATAATGATATTGGCTATAATCCATTTTCAACAAGAGCCAGCAGCTTAAAAATTCAAGGGAACACCTTAGCCCGCTCCGCTATCCCTCGATGCTTTTTTAGGCACTCAAGTAAGAATGAATTCATGCTGTCAGTTCTGCTTGTCAGACATCAGCGTTAATGGGCATGTGTCCATATTCATGGGCTTTAAGGATGAAGTGTACTCGTCATAATTTTCAGTTTTGCGAGGTTTATGAAATCCTGGTGATGGATTGAGAGGCTCCTGGTTTTTCTTTTTTTTTCAGCTTCCTTTCCAGTCTTTTAGCACCACACTGTGCCTCAAACCAGGCATAACAGCAGGTGGAGCGTGTGCATCCACTGCAAAGACTTTCTCTGAGTTAAGTATGTGTGGCATGTTGCTGATGCTGTCTTTTTTACAGGTTACGCACACAGTTAGCGAATGTATCTGAGGGTCTGATAGGGTTTATAAATGTGATTGTGAGTGACAAAGACTGTAACCGCAACCTAGTGAAGTCTTTCAAAGTTGCTCTTTGTTGTGTTTCCTGCTTTGCATCAGCAGTTTGAAATCAACTTAATATATAAATTAATCAACAAATTTATTGACATTTCACATTTCTAAATTACATTTCCTGTTTGAAAGGTGTAGAAATAAACATTTTTTTATAAGGTACACAAAAGTGCCTGGCAAAATTTCGAGCCAGGCTTATCATCCATATATCTGTCTATGGTATTTACGTGTTGTCACTTCTTTTGATGTAATTATCAGATGAAGCACTTTTCAAATCCCATTTCTTGCACCTGGATTAGTATGACCCCTAGACATATTTTATGCAAATACCTTTCATCCTATCAGACGCTTCTCACGCTACCCAGCAAACAGCCTTACCTCCTCTCGTTCAGATTTAGTATTCCTGATAGCTAATCACAAAACAGGAAGGTTTTTGTAATAAATTCAGCCTGTTTTTCTTCTATAAGTAGTGGTTCATATGCACTGACTGTAGGTTGTTCTGCACAATAATAAAGTGAATGGTTTATGGTTGGTTTACACAGCTTGTATATGTATGTGTATGTATGTGTATGCATGTGTAGCTGTATATATCCACACGCGCATGTGTGTGTGTGTGGGTGAATTGTGTTGCTTACATTGTTGAGATATACATTGCTGTGCTTGAGAGTCACCATCTACCAGAACCAAATTCCTTGTATGCGTCTGTGCATATGGCCAATAAATGCGATTCTGATTCTGATTGGTGTCTTTAATGTGTGTCATATTGTCTTAATAGCACAAACTGACGTTTATTTAAAGGACTAAATAGAATCAATTCAGTGTGTTCAAAGTATTGTTATAATAAAGCAACTTACACTTACCACAAAATTAATGAAATTAAATAAGGGAAGATTTTAGCTCACTTGATCATCGCAGTGTAACAGAAAGTCAGTTCATTACTGTGAGACGAGGAGAGTCAAACAGGGACCAGCAGGACCATTATCTGCTCCTTTGCATGAGGGGAGCAGGAGGAGTCCTGCTACAGTGCTGTAAAATGACCTCCAACAGGCTACTCGTGCATGTTTCCAACCAAACCTTTAGAATCACACTCCTTGAGTGTGGCATCCTTTTTTCAGATTCACCAGAGAACACCAGTACTGGCAGATCCACCACTGGCATGACAGCAGCTTCACAATTAGCATGTGTGACATACACGACAGAGTCTGGAGACACCGTGGCAAGACATTATGCTGCCTGCAACATCACCCAGCATGACTAGTTTGGCAGTGGCTCAGCGATGGTCTGGGGAGGCATATCCTTGGTGAATGCCAATTGAGCTACATGGTGCTGGCTGTAAGCACAGGTCCCACTGAAAGATATCACACCCTCATGCCACCTTCATGGTGTCTGATTCTAACAGTTTGGTTAGAAACATGCACAAAGGAGCAGATGGGGTCCTGTTTCTGGGTTGGTGCCTTTCAACAGGCCTGTGTAAAAGCCCATCTCCTGGGATCTTGTCCACACTCTTGAGACTGTGCTGGGAGACACAGCAAACCTCCTTGAAATGGCACGTATAGATGTGGTCCTGGAGGACGACCTGGTTCCTGCCAGCAAAACTAGAGAAAAATCAGCCTGGAGGGAGAAAAAGATAGCAGTGGTTTGTGGCCTCCACTTGCAATACCATTCCTTTTTGAGGGTTGTCTTCTTGTTGCCTCGTTTTATAAATGCACTTCTCACCTTTGGTATAATCATTTCTTTCAGATGATCCGTTTGCTCACAGCAAGAACCAGAGTAATAGCATTGCCAAAACATCACGTTTATACCATTTTACAAACTATACCCCCCTCAGTGCCTGCTGAGAACACTCTTGATGCACTACTCCACCTACATCCATTTATCTTTACATGGTGGCCCCGCTGATTTCTGATTTATAATATCACACTTTTTCATTACTTTCACTGCATTTCAAATAACCATTAGTGCAATAGCGTGTATATATATTTCTGAACTTCATGAACTATCCTGGGTCTAATCCCTTATTTAATCCCAGGTGGATCAGGCCTTGGGGATCTCCCCCTCTTTGATAAAGTGTACCAAAGCAGATGAAATGGATTCACAGCAGTTTGTTTCCCAACTGGACAGACTGATATCCCTGAAGTTAAAGTGATTTTGTGTTTTACTGTGATGGTTGCAATAACAATGCATGGTTGTCAAAGACACTATGATCTTGGCATACTGCTTATAACTTTACCGGTGTCTGATTCTATGTTGTTATAAGTAAAACTGCCACACCACCACCTTCGCACTCAATATGTACAGCTAGGTACAAAAGTTTATTTTGGCTACTAGTGGAGCTTCTGTCAGGCTGAACTTTGAGTAAATGTGTTTACATGTCAAACACTGCAGTTTTTTCACTGGAGGGCCTCGATAAAAGGAGTTGTTTGAAATGTTTATTTGCTTCATTTATTTGCTTTTGTGTCAGATGAGAAGATTATACCACCCTTGCTTGTAGGTTGAACACAAAGCCAGCTTTAGTGCTAAAGTTAGCTTAGCATGAAAAAAATGTTATTTTTCAGGTTTTCTTTGGATTGAACAAAGGGGGTAGCACCTGCGAGCTTTACAGATGTTGAGGTTGTTTGTATTACTCTTTAGCTGTTTTTCTGTGTTAGATCTTTAAGATCTGCTTACTGCCATAGATGATGATATACGGTATATAGTCTCTTTTTGATGGGAAGTCATGTGATTGGCTCACCTGTGCATATAGTTCCTTTGTGTATTGCTGCTGAATGTTTGGATCCTGTTTTCAGTGGAGTTGACTGTACATGATGCTGAACATTTGGTAAGCAACTTACACTGAGGGAAAAAGGAAAGAATTACTACATCAGTTTTTAAAAAATATAGCACGGCCCTGACTGAAAAGTCATTTTTCAAGCTGGACATCAGCATAATTCACTAAAACTGACTAAGTGATTTGTTTCTGTAGCTTTCCTGTCTCCATCTTTTAAAACTGTACTCACTGTTTCAATCATGTTCCTGAAAAAAAAAAATGCTGCCACTCTGACTGAAGTTACCATAAACTTTCAGCAATCCATCATCCACGCCATATTAAGCACAGATCAGACGCCATCCACGTTGCGAATTAGATTTGCAGAAGAGAACTCCTTGGAGATAATCACTTTCTCATCACCAGCAATGAACGTGTGGCAAATTCAGATGTGGATATGATGGGTAAAACAAGCCAGATGTGCAAGCGCAGTCCCCTCCCCCTCACCAAAATCTATTAGAATTCTGTTGTTGCTTTTATCCGAGTGCAACAAGAGTTAACTGACAGCAGCAAAAAGTTTTATCAAAGCTGATATTAGTAGGGAGCATTCAGCAGGACAGGTTAGTTTCTTTAAGAAACCGTTTTCTTAGCGCTTGAAGATTAAATCTGCTGGGAGCCATCATCTTGGAGAACATTTTCTTTCTTCCTGACAGTCGTGCTGCTCTGTATCTGTGCTCCAACATTGTGCCGCCAGCAGCACAAGTGAGTGCCGCACCTTCTTAGCCACGTCGCTCTTGATAAAGTCTCTCACGGTTTAAATGATAAAAATTCAAAATACAGGAGCTTCCACTATACTGAATTGCACAGGGTGCTTGCTGAGGCAAAAAATACCAAATGTTCAAAGTGTCAAAATTTGGTGTTAAGCTAAACGTCCAACAGTTTAGTAAGGGTGAGTTTACATGTCAATGGTTGTAGTGCAATGAACACACTCTAGGTAAGTGAGTGTTTCTGGCATGACACTGCCATCCAGTGGTGTGCTCTGTGAAGTCACCACACCACTGTGAGAACTAGTGTTTTCAGTAATGTAACAGACGACAATACCGTCGGCATTTCTTTAATAAACATTTGCCAAAGGTGGAGGAGGAGGGTGGTTGACAAATCATTTTAGTACAAAAGAAAAGAAAGAAAAAAAACAGGAAAAAAAAGAAGACATTGTTTTCTTTTCAAAATCCGATTATGCTTCTTTGTTTTGCTTGTGATTTTACAACACCTACTGGCAAAAAAAGGCATGTGGAATTCAAACAGCCTTTCTCCATGAAGCTGGATCAGATTTGGTGCATTCGTCTGAGAGGTTACTACTCCTTATTCTCTCAATTAGCTTGTTGTGCTCATGACTAATCTGACCCAAATGGGCCACCACTGTTTGAAGATAATCTTGACAATAGAAAAAGGAGGACAACATTACTTATGGGTTATATTCCTAATTGTGCAGATGGAGCACATCATCCATTTCCTTTCATAACCAAAAATAGTTTCCGCCTACTTCACTCAGTAGTGCAAAACATTAATACTAGTCTGCTCTGAAGCAATTACAGAAAGGCTAAGGTAGAGTTTTAAAATTTACCCAGCCTGATAAATGTACACTCAAAAAGATCAGAGTTTAATTTAAAAGACAGCAGAATAGATTACAAAAAAAATATGAAAATGGTATGAGCAATAAAAGCTCCTCCGATGTTAACTGTCCTTCTGCAGCGTATTCCACATTCCAGACTGAGGAGGAATACAACGCCTTATACAGATTTAAGTTATTAAAAACTTAATGTGCATCTCCAGATCCATCTAATCTGGTCTAAGAGGCTTCAGGGTCAACCCTTTCACCCATAGTCACTTTACATATTTCCAGTCTTTCAGAAAGGCAGCCCTCGGCCTCTGATTGTTGCCGTCGAGTTCACATGTGGGACAAAGCCAAGGGGTAGTGGTGGAGCCCCGACTTGAGAGGGGGAGCCCCAGGGTTGTCCTGGTGCTGGGATGGGTGGTGGAGGAGGTACACCATCCTTTCTTGCCATGGCATGGTTGTAAAGGTGGATAGCACTGGGGTTAGACTGTCCCTCCACAGGTAAAGGGCTGTGATTGTACTCAAAACGGTGGTCCTTGTCCCCAGTGAAAACCATACTGCTGGGTCCAGAAGCTCCGGCACTTGGAGGGAATGGGTCGGGGTGGGCTGGAGCAAGAGCCCCAGGAGCAGTAGAGGAGCTGGCAGCCTGTCCAGGCCCACTAAACACTTCTCTCAGAGTGTGAGGTGGCAAGCCCCCACCCAACATATGACCCATGTAGCTTTCCCCAAACCCTGCAGGTGTAAAAGGTGGAGGAGGTGGATGGCTGTATTCGCCACCGTATCCAGAACCTTCTGCAGTGGGCAGAGGTGGATAGTCTGGCTCTGGGGGTCTCCCTCCGTCACCTGCACCTGCAGATGCAATAGGGGGGGCATGGCCTGTCTTGGGCTCAGGTGGTGGCTGCCGGTAGTCAAGGTCAGCATGTGGAGGTGGCTCCGGAGGCTCTGGTGGTCTCTGGTCTGGGGGCAGGATGGACACCCCACTTACATCAGACACTGAAAACACAGTTGCACAATGTATTATATTGCACATGTATAATATTAGTTCACTTTTTGATGATCAGCTAATAAAAAAACTCCGATTATTTTCATTTTTAAAGCAAAATCAGAAAAAATATTTCTGCTGGTCTGACAAGATATTTGACCTTCAGTGGTATAAAAGTTAAAGAAAAAGTATTTGTCAATCTACTGAGGTACACAGACACAGTGTGTTCAGAAGGCAGCTCACCTGGTGAGACAGGACTGGGCTCAGGAGGCTGTTTAACCTCTGGAGGTAGAAGCGGTGCTGCAGCTCCAGCAGAGTTGGTGCTCTCTACTCCTTCTCCACCATCGACTGGTTCCTGCCTTTGTGTATGCTGAGCCTGGAGGAGCTGAGCTAGCAGCATAGTCATGGCTGTCTGTGTGGCAGCTGCAGCCTCGCCTTCTGGAATATTTGACGGAGCAGACATCGGGGGCGAAGGAGGTTTGGGCATTGGAGGAGTACGGGGTACTCCTGCTGGGGCTGTGGGTGGGGGAGGCTTGGCAGTTGCAGGCTGAAGAGGAGGCTCAGCTGGGTCAGTGGGAGCTAAGGCTTTAGAGAGCTGCTGTAATGTCTCTTGGTTGACCTTTGAGCTCATGGACTGGACAAACTGGGCTGTGCTGACTGCACTCTTTGGCTGCCCTAAGAAGTTCAGGAGAACTGCCAGCTGTTCCTGGGTTAACTGTGAGTTTGCTCCCTTTGGGTCTGTAGGAAGACAAATGACAAGATTGAGCAGAAGTCATAACACTGATAATATCCTGAATGCAATATATGAAAGCAAAAGTTCCTTTAACAACTTCTGGCCATATCATATTTATAAAAAAGGCTTTTGTTTAAAATAACTTCATTTCGGGAAACAGCCGTATATATTATAACCTTGCATGACAAGTTCTATCCTTTTTTAAATACATAAATCTAATCGATGACATATTTACTTTTCCCAAGTGAAGAGAATGGAAATATCAGTCTGCAAGATTCATTACTAGAGCAAGAACCAAGAGTCACATATATATATATATATATTTCTGTGGAAGGAAATTACAATATGAGCATAAGTGAGTTTGGTTCAGTGTGTTGTCTAGCAACACGGATCTTTTAAATATTTCAGAGAAGAAGGCAAAGGCAGATTAGTGAATAAATGAATGACTGAGCTACATTCCGGATGTAATGGCTATTTAACCGAACAGTGACCTCCAGTTTAACCTCTAGTTTAAAGCATGTTAGTCTGGTGAAAGCTGTAATGTTTTAAAAAGCTCATTTCCATACATTACCTCACAGCTCAGAGGTAACAAGTTGATTTTTAAATACATCAGACTATCTGAGTTTACTTTTAGCTCATGAAACTAAGGTATGAAATGAAACCAAGTGTAAGACGACAACACCTTAAATAAATAAAAGCAGTCGTCAAACTCACCTAGCAGAGCAGAAGCAGCTGCATTCTGGGCTTTGATGGCTCCGGGGGCAGACAAACCCTGCGGCGTGTTACTGCGACTGTCATCAAGGCCCAGCTCTTTGCGGGGTGCCTTTGGAGCTGCCAGTTCTTCCGGCATCTGCTTCTGTCGCCTGCGTTTCTTACTCCACAGCTCATGACAGTCCTGCCAAAGTGGGAGACTAAAGAAGTGGAGAAAGTAAAAGATCTGATGAGCACAGCAACACTACAGGATGAACATGATGATGGAACATGAACCCAAACGTACTCTGGTGGAGGCATCTTGTCTGGATCTACATCCTTGAGAAACTCGCTGCCCAACGCCTGTTCAGCTGTGCAGCGTTTGCTGGGGTCCAGATTGAGCATGTGGTCAAAAAGATCGAGGGCAGCTGGAGGGATGCTGAACAGCAGCAAAAGCACAGGAACATGTTTAAAATAAATGCTGGAAGGCCAAATTCCACAGATACGACTTACAATAAGAAAAAGTAAACATCAACTTACAAAGCAAACTCCTCTCGTAGTCGTCGCCGGTACTGCTTCTTTGGTTTCATGGTGTTGAAGAAGGGAAGCTTTATGACATCTGGCCAGACTGCAGGACAGGGGCTGCCACATATGCGGCTAAAAAAAAAAACCAGAAAGGCATTTTTTCTAAAAAGTACAGTAAAGAGCAGAGGTAACAGAGGTAAAGCATTACATTTGTGTACAGCAGAGCTCACTTCTTTCCTCTTTCAACCACCAATGTGTGATGGAAATATGAGGAAAATAAAATGTGAGGAGAAATAAATGTATTTCTTTAATTTCAAAGCTCACAGGAGGGAAACTGTATCTGTGGCCCTGTGTGAGAGCCAGTCATGGTTTAGGAATTTAGGCTATGCTTACCTAATAAGCTCTAACTGGGCAAGCTCCTGGTTAGCTTGAAAGATTGGCTTCTTTGTGAACAGCTCACCAAGAATGCATCTTTAATAGACAAAATAACACAATTCATGACACACATATGCCACCTTTCAGATATTCTTATTATTAAATGTTTATGATTAACAATAAAAGTATCAGCACTTACCCACAGCTCCATACATCAATAGCAGGTGTGTACCTCTCTTCTCCCAGAAGTAACTCTGGGGGACGGTACCATAGTGTGATCACTTTATTGGTATATGGTCGACTGAAAATACAAAAACAAAGACAACATCTGTTTATTAGTATCAAAATCACACCCAAAAGATACCGGTAATGATAAATAAGTATCTTACATAAGGTAAGATTCAGAAATAGAATGTATGAGGGCTCACCTCTCTTCAGAGTTATAGAGCCGAGCAAGACCAAAGTCTGCAAGCTTTATTTGACCTCTGAGTAGAAGGGAAAAAAAGAAAAGAAAAACACTGCTTAAAGCGTACTTGAAAGCATCCTTAGCAAGGTTTTAAAACATGAAGCACTAAGTTCTTGTAAATGGGTAAAAAAAGGCAATCTTACTTGTTATTGAGCAGAATATTGGAGCACTTAATGTCTCTATGAAGAAAGTTCTTCTTGTGGCAGTAATCGAGTCCCTCCAGCAACTGTCGCATGAAAGACTTTATGTGGCTCTCATTAAAATGAACGAGACCAGACTCAAGCAAACCCATCAGGTCGTGATCCATGTACTCAAATACAAGATAAAAAGCACCTAAGACAAAAGGGAAAGAAAGAATTTTAAAGAATAAATAAATATCTTTTAAACTATTTTTAAAATTCCACTAAGTATCATAAATATTCACAAAAATATAAATTACCTTTATCATTCTTGAAGTCTAGAGCATCCTCTTTGTCTGTGACAATCTCCTTCATGTTGATAATACTTTTATGGTTCAGTTGACGTAAAATTTTAATCTCTCTGATGGCTGTAATTGGGAAGCCTTCCTTTTCATTGTCAAGTCGAACCTTCTTCAATGCCACCATTTCAGCTAACAGACAACAGAAAGAAATACATAAAACAGATCTTTATGACAATATTGACTTGTATGTCAAAGAAAAACTGCACTTTCTGAAGAATACACTATGAATCAGTGCCAAAGTTGGTGTAGAGGAATTAGGAGAATATTAATCGTCAGTAAAACTCACCGGTGTCTTTATCTTTAGCTTTGTACACTTGACCGTAGGTTCCTTCCCCTGTGATTCCAATGATCTCGAACTTGTCAACACAACGTTTTCCCCAGTCTATGGCAATTTCCTTAATTTCACCATATCTCGGACCACAGATTCTGGCAATTACAAATTTAATTTTACATTGAAATAATAGTAACACAGAAAACAGCAGCAACAGCACAAAACAAAAAGTGATTTAGCACTATATACATCAAGAACATACTTAGGTCTTCGGCGAATTGTTTGGGACTTCTTGTCATCAGATGGGCTCTGGGTAGAATCTGTGCTTCCAGGAAGTTCAGGGGGCAGAGGCAAGTCTGTTAAAAGCTGACGAGCCTTTTTCTCTGACTTTTTCTTCCCTGAGAGTGAGCTGTCTTTCAAGCTGCAAAAATGTTGAAAGAGCATTAGCATACTGAAACAGTCTGATCATATCTACAGAGTACAAACATTTCCTGGTCAGCACATCCATACCTTTCTCCTTTGTCCATGTGCTCAATAACTGTTTGGGGCAATGGCAGCAATGGGAGGGTAGACATGGCTTGACCTGTGGTACGTTCCTTTTCTTTGCCTTGTCCAGAGGCTGGTGCTTTCCTCTTGTCCCGATGTATAGAGTCATCCTTGCCCTTTACATCCCTGTCCCTGCTGGTCTGGTGCTCTGTTGTCTTCTTGGATGACCTCTCTGAGGGTGACTGAGGCTGGGTTGATGTGGGAGTTCGGGGTCCCTTCTCCGGTTGAGGTGGAGAAGGAGGGCGACCCTTTCTGGAGTTGTGATTCGATTTAGGGCTGGGCTGATGAGCGGACGAGGAACCCTTGGTGGGAGTCGATGTATTGCTCGAATTCTTGGCCTTAGCAGCTGCTTCTGCAGCTTTAGCCTTTTTCTGCTTACTGAGTTCAGCAGCAAGGCTAGTTTTGAAGGTGAGCGTGCTTGGTGAAAGACTAGATGGCCGACTACGGGAACGAGAGTGGCGGTGTCGGCTGCGAGAACGTGAATGCCTTGAAGTTGAATATGGACTTCTACTGCGTGACCTAGCAGATCGCCTGGAAAGGAAATGATGAGAACAGCATGTTCAGTTGGTACATCAAAAGCACTTATAATTCAAGGTATTTCAGTCAGATTAGCAACTGCAGTGACACATGCAAGTTGTTTTTTGGGTTGTTTTTTTTTTTTTAATGAAAAATGAAACAGTGCAGCCTTATTATAACAAATCTAATAAAGTCACCACACCAACAGAGCATGTGCAACAAATTAAACATGTTCAATTAGCTGCGTAATAACAACTCACCTGACATCAGGACTTGGGCTCAAGGACTTCCTATATGGACTCCGTGATCGCCTCCGGTTACCATAAGGACTTGAGCCAAACTCTCCTTGTTCATAAGGACTGTGCCGACCGTAACTCGGAGACCTGCGCCAGTTCACTGGGCTCACAGGTGATCTCTTCCTTTTGTTGCTCGAGTATGAACTGGGTGACTTGGGGGCACCGTACGACCCATACGTGTCTGCATCTCGGCTGTAATATGTGGAACTGGGAGAAAGTCTTTTGCTCGCATAAGTTGGACTTCTTCTAGATATCAGCTGGTTATAACCGCCAGGAGACTGGTAGTTATATGAATATGATGTCCCATAGGGACTTTCTGATTTAAAACCAGGACTTCTCCTGTATGCCCTGAGGTCCTCACGATCATCTCTGTAAGACTGTGGAGCATCTCTGTATGCAGATGGGGGCTCTTTATCAGATCTTGTTTTACTTCTGTGACTTTTTGAATCCCTTTTATCAGCAGATTGTGAGGACTGGGATGTAGATGTCCTTTTGCCATTCCTGTCACTGCTCCTTGTAGTGTCTCTGTGATTTTTAGAGCCACTCAGGCTTCCTCCACTCCTGGCTTTTGAGGAGTCCCTCTCCCGACTGTGACGGTCTTTTTTCTTACTTAGCTCCTTCTCTTGCCTGCTTCTCTCAGGTGGTCCTCTTGTTTTCTCGTCCTTGCTGAGGCTTACTGCCTCCCGCTCTCTGGGGTGACTTCTGTCTGGGGATGCTGGTCCATTATAGTCAACATCGCTAAGTCGGTCCGCTGTGAGACTCTCAGCATGGGGGTCAAGTTTAGGAGACGGGCTCCCAGAAAAACGCTCTGACTGGGAGCTCACGTCATCGTACTCCACCAGTGTCCGAAGTTCAACATCTTTCTCAAAAGCACTTCTTCGATCATTGTCAGGGTCCTCTATTGTACCGGTATGCCACAAGCCTCTTTCCTTGGGTTGCCTGCGTTTCTTTCTTCTAGAAGCCGATGAGCGCCTCTTCTCACGGTGCCTGTCTCGCTGAGCGGCACCGCTCCCCGGTTTGCTACGCCTGTCCTGCCTGCTAGCATTTCTCTGTGCAGAGGGGCTCCGTCCCCGACCCTCGCGAAGCACCTCCGAATTAGGCATTTATCTCCCAAATAAATGCTACCACCACGCTAAGAATAATATATTCTCTAATTTACCAAAGCTATGTCCCTTGGTGTGTCGTGGAACAAAACATTGGGCTAGCTATGGTGACAGGCTAGTCAGCTAACGTAACAGCAAAATCACAGGTAGACAGCCAGCCAGCTAGCTAGCTTAACGTTAGCATTACAAAGCTAGTACAGTTCAGATTGAAGATAAAGTGAGTTGGTTCAGAGGGAAATTAATGACACTTAGTGCCAGCACACTCCGGCTCATATCAAATTCACAAAATGATTCTTGGTTACAGAGCCATACGATACTCAACCATTGTGTTCCAGGACGGACATCTCCCAGATTTATCAGCTAATGCTAGTCGGTTTAGCCAGCTAGTATTAACTGGCTAACTGTACTCGGCTACACAGTCGCATTCCGTTTCATGGTAAAAGCACAGGCCTAAAGCCTCTCTAAATTTAAGATCCACTTTTTCTAAAACGTTATCGTCTGTGCGAGCATGTAAATCCATTTACCGAATAGTGTTAAAATGTAAGTAGTCAACTCCGTCTCCTTCTCACAAACTTCTTGCCCTCCATCACGCTCCGGTGTGCAACAAGGAAGTGAACAGCACGCGAGTTGGCCGGATAGTCCGCGGCTAACCAGCTAGCCGCTAGCAACTTAGCCAGCTAGCTTCTCCTTGTGTGGAGTTCAAGACAACTCAGTCAACATGCAAGAAAACAATGCCATTCAAAAACACGCCTGCGTCCACGTATCTTGCTGGACTGCTACCTCAGCTGATTGCAGCATTACCCGAAAGTAGCAAAACCTCTGCGTTAAATAGCTCAAAAAAATCTCTGAATGTGTTTATATTAATTTAACTTTGTTCCCAGTACAGCTAACGGTACAGCTCACCCGGGCCCAGGCTGCTTTCAAACTACAGGCCTTGTGCGTCGCTGTCAACCAATGGCACTCGTATTCGTAATCCATTGGTAACGTCACAGCGAAAGGGAAACCCCTACCATCAAAAAACCACCACATAATGATATGAAAATGCGATATTAACCAGAGTGTACAGGAGATGGTTATTTTCTACGTATCCAGTAAATGGAACTACAGGTTACGTCTTTCCATTGATTACAATAAGACCAGATGCTGCCGTCACGCGCCGTTAATCACAGTTAATCTGTTCCTCATTCCTCAGTTTAAATGATTAATTATTACTATACAGAATATGGTCATTTGTCAAGGGAATGATTGGAAAATTAAGAAGTTAAATTTAAGTATTAAAAACAAAACAGATTTTCTTTTTATTAAAGAAAAAAAACTTTCCAAACTCAGGAAAAAGTAAATACCCCTTAAACCTAGTAACCTATTGGGCCACCTTTGGGTGCAAGAACTGCAGTCAAGCATTTGCAATAACTGGCAATGAGTCTCACACATCAAAGGAATTTCGGCCCACTTTTCTTTGCAGAACTTTTCACATATGGTCAGGTAGGTTTGGATAACCTTTACCGAATACATTAAATCATTTACCAACTGCATTTTGCATTTACTCAGGATATTTTTTAATAATATTAGAAGATGATCTGACTGGCAATGCACAAGCTCAACCGACACCTTAGTTTGCTCACTATTGTACAATAACATTTCAAATTCTGTGTGCGCATAGATACATTTATATGCAATAAAACTAAAATACCTTACAAATTACAACATCATTCATCGCAGACACGGTGTAACACGAGAAAGATACCTAAAAGCTAAAGCAATTTTTTACGTTTTTCTCTAAACCAAATGCACAAGCTGAAATTGTGACAAATATATTTATTTACCTGTTTTTATTGTTATTTATCCAACAAAGACACTAATAAATGTTACTTTTCCATTTTCTGGCAAGTGTTTTTGTGGTGTGTTTTTATGGACATGTCTTGCTATTTTCCTGGCAATACAGGCCTGCTGAAAGACTTCATGAGTTTCTAAGGTGCTTAGAAAGAACCTAGACACTTCAAGAGCTTGTTTTATGACCTTAAGATAGTGCTTTTCCTCTAAGAAAGATCAGGGTAAGGAGATAGAGATTATCCATGTTTATACATATAACACAGCACTTCAAAGTTCACCTGTTCAGTGCAAAAAACAATAAACGTATCACACAGAACATACACAAAGTGTTATTAGTAATGTCCACTTTATTTGCCATTTCCAAACTCACAAAAAAAATGAATTGAAATGTAAGCATCACCTCTTGTATTCACAAACAGATAGGCTACATTAGTGGTTATGTTAAAAATAAGTAAACATGAAGGAAAAATTTAACTGATGGCATACATACAACCATCCAATCAATTACATAGATACCTATAGATTTCTTTTTTTACTCCAAGGGTATAGAAAAGGCAAAACAAGTTATCTGAATACCCAGTAGGACAGTTCGCTCATAGCGTTCACACAAACATCTGTTTTAGTATTTCACTGAAATTTTTCGGGCTATCAAGTCTATTAAATTAATATGTGGAAACAAAGTAACAGCAGTAGAATGATTATGAATGATGTCTCCTTGAATAAACAAAAACCCACAACAAACAACTGAAACAAGAAAGACTTTGTTTAGCCAGTGTTATAGTATGCAAGCATTACGGTAGTCACTTTATGTAGGGCAGCTTCTGTAATCCTCAACAATGAAGACACAATGCGGTTAATGTAATAATCTCAAGCTAAAGAAGGAGAGTAATAATAAACTGGGATCTTTATGCTCATTCCAGTTTCTGTGCGTGCCACTTTAACTTTCAGGGCGTTTCAATCATTATGTGGTGTACTGGAGTTTACAGAGGTGGGACCAAGTCATTGTTTTGCAAGTCTCAAGTAAGTCTCAAGTCTTTATCCTCAAGTCTCAAGTCAAGTCTCAAGTAATGTCAGGCAAGTCAGAGTCGAGTCTCAAGTCACTGGTGTAAAAGTCCGAGTCAAGTCACAAGTCTGAAACTTTGAATTTCAAGTCCTTTCGAGTCTTTAAAAAAAAAAAAAAGAAAAAAGTATGTTGCAGTTATGCTAAATGTAAATATTAGACCATGTAATTTTTAAATCTGTGTTTTTCTCAACACATGACAAAATAGTGAACTTAGAAAATATACACAAATTGTGAAATTGCACCTCTTTAAAATGCAGCTCAATTAAACCTAGCTCCAAGAATAATTTTCACCGACAGTTCTGAGATAAGCTGCATGTTATTCTTGGATGCGGTTGTAGGACCGGTGTTGTGCCAAAAAGTGATTGTCTGCCAAAAACTGATTTCCGGTATTTGCCAAAAAGCGATTGCTCATATTTAAAGTGCTATAAGTAACTTGTTGGGCTATAATATGTTAAACATATGTCAAATGCATCCCTTATGGATGACATAAAGTCATCTTGAGCCACAAACAACATTCGTGTAGCAAGATACAAGCCGCAATCAGTTTTTGGCAGCGACTTTTATATAACCTTTATTTATGCAGTAAAAAAAATCTCATTAACATTAAAAATGTATTTTGTAAGAGTAAGTTGCCCAACAGGACAGCAGAAATGGCAGCAAATATTACAATAGTTCTGTAAAAATATTTTAAGTGGGGATAAAGGACCGGATTGGTTATAATGTAAGTACAAGTTGTAAAGATACTTAAAAAACAGATAAATTTTTAATTCTTTATGTAACCCCTTTGTATCCCCTGTTCACCGAAGTCTATTTACGAACATACGTAAAGATGTTACACATAAAAAATACACAGAAACACTGGAAATCAGTTTTTGGCAGACAATCACTTTTTGGCACAACACCGGCTTTAAAATCGCATGACAAAAATATCATATACATTAAAAAAAACTAGTTAGATGAAGTCAGCTATCTCATCGTAGCATATTTATATGCATATTTATAATTATACGGTTCTTGTGAGTGCATACACTCGTGAAGTTTAGTAACTTCCGGTCACTGCAACAAGCCCAGGTACAGTTTACCGACGGATGGGTGCAGGACCTTGAAATGCACCGTGTAGAAAGTAAAGACCATCGTACGTATCATAAGTTTACCAGTCTCACAAATAGTCTTCATAAATACACATTCGTTATCCGTTTATTAATATAACCTTTGAGCTTAACGGTAATTAATTAGTAGTGGAAATAATTTCTGGTACGCCTTACAGAAATGTAGCAGTGACAATAATATTGTATGCTGTAATCGCACTGGACAATTAGTGATACAAAACAACTGTTTTATTCTGTGAATAAAAGTATATGTTTTTGTCAATGTACCATAATAACAGAAGCGAAACGCAATATTGTGTCAGGACAATTCACTATTTATGCACAATAAATAAAGGAGCATAGCGCGACCATTTCTGTTCAGCGCCAGACTTGCTTGTAACCTATATCACCAATTATGTTATGAAAATGACGTATTAACTACTAAAAAACACTGACCTTCGTGTAAATGCTTGGAGCAGACTAACCTGTGAGCTGGAGTGTTCTGGGACGTTATATTTGATCTTTGAATGGCTGCAATCCAGGCCACCCGTCGTGTCTTTGTTACTTCGGAAACATGGCTTGAACAATTTCTCTTCAACGACGTAATCCGATAACAACCGATCTCTTTACCCGTCGGCTTCCCGTGGCTGCCATGCGACCGGCTATTGCAATTAATAATACAACAGCTTCTTGACATTTTTGTGTTTCTTTTTATCGCTGTGTGACTGATTTCAATTGAAAGCCTGCGTGCGCTAGTACCGCTTGCCACGAGTTCCCAGAATCCTTTGCGGTTCTACCCGTGAATGACGTCACATTTTCAATCTCTATATAATATGCATGTTAAATTTTATATTTGGGGTAAAATATCAAGTCTTTTCAAGTAAACCGGTTCAAGTCCAATTCAAGTCCCAAGTCATTGGTGTAAAAGTCCAAGTCAAGTCACAAGTCTTAGAACATTTTTTCAAGTCAAGTCTAAAGTCATAAAATTAATGACTCGAGTCTGACTCGAGTCCAAGTCATGTGACTCGAGTCCACACCTCTGGGAGTTTAGCCCTTAGGACATATATTAGAATAAACTGCTTACCAATCAGTTTGATGCCACCTCACGTTACTGTTTTAAAGTCCAACTCCTCCTACTATGTGCTTTGCTGTAGACATGAGTTGCATGATAAACGCACATTAAAAAGACAAACATACAGACAAAAGAAAGCTTCATAGCTGTTGGATGACACACTTTTTTCCAAACTGCAGTCAGATCTGTAAATGGCGCTCCAGCTCAAGTGCTTCTAGTTCTCAATAGTTTCTAGACCCAGTCAGTGTTTTAAACTGTTTCCAAGTTTCACATTTCCTCTTTGCAATTACAGCAAACATTTTGCATAGACTCCAGTGTTGGGCACGTTATTGGTTGTGGCAATCTTTTAGTGTAAATGGTGAGCAGCTTATTAAGTTAACGATTGGTAGTGAATCAGAGAGAAAAATGGCAACAACCTCAATGTGGCTGTTTAACTTTACTGAAATATTAAAAACAAATAATAAGTTACTAAAAATAAATTATATTGTTCACAAGAAAAGAAAAGGCTCAGTCATAAATTAAGAAACAAGGGGCAGTTTTCACAGTGTATTTTGGTCTATGCATTCTCAATTTGCCAATTTCTATACACTGTTTCAACCTTTGCCTCTAAAATGCCATCTACAAGATAAAATGAACACATTCGGCATGTTACTACAGCACTGTAACACAGGGTAGCCTTGCACAAAAAGTAGCAAAGTAGAACGCCAGTGACCTCTAAACTCTGCAAATCATTGGCAGTCTAAGATTACAGGCAAACAGGATGAGTATGAGGGGATGTTTCACATTCACAATGGACAGAGAGGCAACAGTGACGCACTGCACAAGAATTACTAAAGCCCTCATAACCTTGCATTTCTTTCCCCAGGCGAATCAGACTGAAATCTCGACGCTTCCCGACACTCCTTTTGACTTTTGCAAAGACTGTAGTGCTTACTTTTGATGCTCGTTACAGCAAGCTGTCATTCACTTCAAATAATAAGTGGGCACTTGTTTGTACTAGCTAGCGTTTTTCTTTGGCGACTAAAACTTTTTTTGGACAAGTATCACCTCACGTCTATGCAGCCTGCAGTCTCATTTTCATTTCATGCCTTAAAAATGATCTATTCATTAATTTACCCCAGCTTTCCAATTAAGGACTTTTCCATTTAACAAAAGGAAAAAGGAGATACAAGTTTGCAGATTAAATGTCAGGAAAAATTATAAATGAAAAAAGACATTTTTTACATGTTACAATGTGTTTCTTTGTTTTTAAAATTAAGATGTGTCAGCATGTAAGGGATGTAGTGTTATGGAATCACCTTTTATCTGAGCACCAGGGATTCCTTTATCGCAAAAAAGACAATGCCAAGTGAGGTAAAACTTCTGAAATGTTAGAATTGAAAAAGAGTTCAAGTGTTGCAAAATCTCTCACAGATTCAAGGGTAACAATTAATGTCCATTGTGCATTTGAGAAGACTCAAAAGTCTGTGGGGTAAGGGGAGAGATTAGTGGAAACATTAGTGCGCTTATCTTACACTGGGTGATATGATAGAGGAGAAGAAGGGAAATGTTTGACGTCACGACTAAAAAGAAGTATACTTAACTGTACAACGTAGTAAAACTGAGGTGTAAAACGACAAATAGGAATGGCATCAAATTTTGTCTCGAGCTTTGATAATGAAACTTTTTCTAATTGAAAGGTTTCATAGGCTCAGTGCAATGTTCATCTCCTCTGTGGCTCTTGATGAACTCTGGGTTGACACTACACTGCCGAGTCTGTTAACTAACCCTTCTTACCAAAGATGGTGGATTAATTAAAAGGGATTGGGGCTTTCCAGTACTGAGCTCCAGTTACATCTTCCCTGTTTAAACCTTGGCGCTTAGACTTTCATTTAAATCTTTTTTTCAACTTGCACTGCACAGCTCTCTTAATATGTGTGTTACACACACACACACGTCAGACTTTACAATGAAAAGTTTTGGAACATTTCAGGACTTAGCCTCTCAAGCTTAGGTCTAAATTAAAAACACCACTGAATTATTACACTCTGTAATGTGGGCAGAGTGAGAAAGAGAGAGAGTACATAAATTATTTGGAGTGTCAGCACATAAAAAGTTAGAGCTATAAATGGTGTATGAAGCGCCACCTTACTACTTCCTGACACATGGTCAGATGTCCTGTTAACCAGGAACAGAAGGTCATGGTCAGGTATGGGCACAAAAAATTAAATTAAATTAAAATTTAAAAAAAAAAAAGCAAAAGTCTGAGAAATGCGTATGTACATAAGCAGCGAGCCTGCTCCCTCTAACGACTATAAAATACAGCATCTCTCTCTAATTCTCTTGGCCAAACTTTTACTTTTCTTCTTCCCGTTTTTCTCTTTGCTGTCCTCCATTTTTCTTGCCCGGATCTCTCTCATTAGGTCGAAAAAAACCTGTTAACAGGAGAACATAAAAAACACAAGTGTTCACATTTCTGTGTTTATGTGTCTGTTTTGCTTGGTGTCAGCATAGGAAGGAATTATTATGTTCAGCAAGTTAAACAAACCTTGTCAACATTGGCACGAGTTTTGGCCGAAGTCTCCACGTAGCACACGCCCCACTGCTCTGCACGTGCCTTTGCCTCATCTGCGCTAACCTGCCGTCGGTCGTCCAAGTCTGACTTATTACCAACCAGGAGAAAGGGCACATTCTCATCCTCCTTCACTCGCAGAATTTGCTCTCTGCAAAATGAACAGGAAATCTCATTCAGCCGTGAATTATGTAAATAAACAGAGCGCTGCATGGTAAATGCACAAAATCCTTACTCATATGCGTCTAGTCAACCTGATGGAAGAAAAACCTTGAGTTGTGATGAAGTATCAAAAAAGCAAAGGAAGAAGAATAGCTTAATTACATCCTAATGGATGGGTAAGTGCTTCATTAAAAGAATCTAAGTGGCTGCACCTGAAGTCTACTGTTGCTGCAAAAGACTCCAGCTCTGTGATGGAAAATACGCAGAGGAAACCCTCGCCACTTCGGAAGTAGTTATCCCGGATGGCTGCGTAGTCCTCTTGCCCGGCTGTATCAAGGATGTCAATTTGCACCTCCTCTCCATCCAGCACCACTTTCTTCCTGTAACTGTCTGCTTTAGTGGGCTCGTAGTCTTCAACAAACTAGAAAACAGAAAGAGATCCATTATGCCAGAGTTTTTTTTATTAAAACCTCAAAACTGGAATTTCAGTTGAGTACTGTGATGTGAGCAGCTCACCTCATCATACATGAACTGGAGTGTAAGAGCTGATTTGCCCACTCCTCCACTGCCAACCATTATCACTTTGTGAAGGGCTAGAGAGTTCTGCCCTTTTGGCTTTGCAGCTGCCATGGCTCTGTGTACCGAGAGATGCAAGTATCAAAGGGAGAAAGTGCAAGATGGCGGGAAGGGATTGTGAAATGTGAGGACTGCAAAAATCAGATCCAAAGACTGCAGGTCCAACAAAGGGCTGAATGATAGTTCCTGTGGAGAATTTAAAAAAGAAAAGAAAAAAAGAGAAAGATGTTGCATCATATTTTCCAGTGCCTCCAGGTTCCATTTCTGCATTTTGATTGCACAGTCATCATGGTAATAAATCCCAAACCAATAAAAGGCTAAAAAGCAGAAACTACAATTAGACTTGAGACGTCGCACAAAAGAATGATTCTCGGTAGCTTAACAAGAATGCAGGAAACATTGTCATGACACAAGACTGACGCATTAGAAATGCAAATTTATTTCATTATAAATTCTGCTCTGAAGCCATTTGCCTGTGCAAATAGCACCTATCCCTTACTGCCTTAAGCAGTATTACTTTCCTCTTTACAAACGCGACCGCAATACCACTTGACCTGTTAACAATTCAGGCCATAAGTATTCAGAAGTAACAGAAATCAGATCACACAAATTGTAAACGTGGCTCTAATTTCCAGCTGTACATTTAGTTTTTACATCTTGGTTAGTTGTGAAACACAAGCTGGAGAAAGCAATAGAAGTGCAAGTTACTACTGGTAGAAATATTACCCCTGGCATAATTTCCTCATACAAGAGACAAGAAATAATTTTCTTGTCCATGCAAAGACATTTACTAATCGATTTTATTTATTAATTTTTCCCTCTCAGATGTCTGAAGGTACACAAAGATTTGAAAGATTTATGAATATGTTGTTTGAATCAGTTTTAGGCCTAGTCCAGCAAAGGGATTCCTAACTTCTCCCAAGAAACTAACTCTTTAATTCCTGTGTAAAAACAGTTGTTAAGGTTATACCAAACAAACTGGTCGAAACATGACCCTCACATCACAGATGCACTGGCCAATCTACAACATAGCAAAAGGGTACATTTAACATAATCTTAAACCTCTTTTGCGTGTTGCTAAAATACCGAAACACAAATACCAATTCAGAAAGGCGCCTTGTGGGTGCAGTACTTTCGGCAGCCAAGTGTCACTACAAATACACATTGGAGCCTGAGGACCAAATACTGCTTGTCAATAGCACAGAAAAGGTAACGTTAACTACAAATAAAGCGCACAAATTCCACTAATAGAACAGTTTTAAGTGAACCTGCCCTAAGAAAAGGGAGACAAGTTTTGAAAAGTTGGCAGTACTTTATATGTCTTTGACAACAGTGGATAAAATGTGACACATGATAAAGCCATTGAGTGGCCTCTTTTCCATACTGGACTGTCCAAGAACACTATAGAAAATGCATACTGTCCAGAAATGTGTGTTCAAGCCCTTTCCTAAAGGCCAACACAAACCCTTTTTTGGGGGGGGGGGGAAAATCAGGGATAAGCATGGGCTTGCAGCCAATTCGTCACTACACAAATTAACATAAAAGGTTTATATTTACTGCAAGTCAATAGTACTATAAAGAACTGAAGGAATGTTGCTTTACTTTCATCTTTTAAAGCTGCAAACATCTCTTAACAAGTTGTTTTGAGTGGAAGTGAAAAGGGAACTATTAACGAGTCAGTCGTTCTGGGCTTGGAGAGGCGTTTAACAACAATTTCTAAACAAACCCAAGTCACCTTATGTAAAGACAGTGAGACTGTAGAGACAATACTATGCCTTCAGTTTACAATCATCAGCACAAATGTGGGTGGAAAGTCAATACACCAGTTAGACAAATTAGTCAGCGAGTCATTATTTAGCAAATAAAAAACAAACAAGACGCCACACCATAAGCACACCAAGAATACAAAAAAACAAAATACTATACACAAAAATCATCACATAACATGAACTGAGAAATCAACTATTTAACCAACTATTTCAATAAAAGAAACTAGCACAGCAAATGTCAGTGTACACGTCCCTAACAACAACGTTAACTTATTAGCAACTTAGCTGGTTGACTGCTGGGCAATGTGGCTAACAAGCTAACTATGCTACCGGGCAGGTAAATGCCACCTGACATCAAAGTAACATTTCAGGATGAAGATAACATCTGAAAGACACGTCTCTAAAAGCGGATATTCTGCAACAGATGTTCGCTCGTTGCTTCCAAACTCAGTAGCTTCCTCGTTAGCGAGGGCGAGTGTGGACACACAGGGGGGGGTAAAGGGGAAAAACCGGCTAGCGAGCAGCTAATCATAACTAAATGATGCGACGCTAATAAAACTGAAAGACAAGCAGGGTCCGTTGCACCAGTACCAGGTCTTGTATTAACACAAATCCAAAAATAAACAGCACTCACCTTGGCAAAAGGTCTGATGAAGCGGAATTTAAGGTGGCGAAACGAAACGACTCAGCTAGCTACTTGTTAGCTCATGGCTAGCTTTCTAGCTAACTCCAGAGACCCGGCTGGTAGCTGTTAGCAGCAGACTGACTGCACGTCCTGTGGGCTTGGCTCCGACTGACAACGCCCGCCTGCTTGGGAGAAGCACACAGCGTCTCACTTTGACTTTAGTGTGTGAGTGTAATATTTTCTTTCAGATAAAAAAAAAATATAGCCCCGGGTATGGACATATCAGATAATTACCCTCGCAGTTGAGCATACAGTACAATGCAGATTAGGAACAGCGGATGAAAGGTACCACATAACTGATTAACTGGCTAATCCGCATAAATAGTGGCAGGTTTGTTCAAAAGGAGAAGAGTGAAGAGACCTCCACATGCCAGGTATGTCGGTTTGAATATAGTGTTCTCACTAAATAAACACACAATTTAAGTTAAAAAAAAATGCGCAAATGTAAATAACACATCTTAAAATGGGAAGAAAGTTTAATTTTATTTTTTCCCATCAATCTCCTGTTTTTCGACGCTTTAGATGATGGACAGGGTCACAATTCCAGAGCTGTGTTTGAAGTTTGCAGAGAAGAGTTGGGCTGACACTTTTCAGCTTGTCCGAAGGTGTATGGTGAGGCAGACTTCATTAAATAAAAATGAAAATGCCTCTACTCAAATGGTCTATTTGAATCATTTTAGTTGTACGGTTAGGGTTTTTTTTTTTTTTTTTTTTTTTTAAATCTCGTCTTACGCAAAAGAGATTACTCATTTTATTTCTAATTTAAACTAAGACCCCCTCCTTTGTTTTGTTTGGGGTTTAAAGGGGGTATGTTGCGTTATGTGGCTGGTTAGTGCATGGCTCTGCTAATATGATAATGTGGTGTGAACTGGTGTGGCTATCCACTCAGAATGAGATCATTCATCCTGGAACACACACGGCTTTGTTTTTTTTGATCAGCGGTCCTTTTTTTTTCTTCTTCTTCTTCTCTTTTTTTGCATTGACTGGTATCACTTAACCTACTTGGATTTACTTATCAAGCACCTGGTACAGTGTATGGAGTAAAGCCTTCAAATCAAAACAAAGTAGTTTGACTGTGGGTTGTTGGTTATCTTTATGGCATTGGCTTTGATTCCACTTTTTAACAGCATCCCTTTTGGCCAGACATGCACTACTGCTGGCTTAATTAATTTTCCTTTGCACTATTTATTGATTCTTAAATAGAGGATGTCCCTCTTGTACATGTATATTATTTGGTTAGAGGTTTGAGAGTTCAAGCACTGACATGAGGCAAACGGGCTGTACTCTGTGCAGTCACTATTATTATTGTTCTATCTGTATGCTGGGCCTCTGTGAGAAGAGAGGGTTGGTTAGTTTTCTTTAGATTTGTCATGGGTGGAGCAGCAGGGTAGATAATACTTTTGGATTAATGTGGAGTGGAGCTTGGCAGTGGTCAGTCTCTGGAGTGTGTTGAAGAAATGTGATTGCTTGGTGGTCTGAAGTGATGTGTGGTCCAAAGGGATAAGGCATCTGGGGCTAGTTATCAATTTCTCTTCCAGCAGTGATCTTAAAGAGAACTTGTGAAGAAGTGGGGTTCTTCTTCTTCAAAAAAAATTAAGTACAATAATTTCAAACTCCTAGTTCCAAAACATTTGTTTCATTAAACACACACATCCCAGTATGAAAAGCATGCAAATGTCAGTGTTTTCCTTGAGATGGTGTCATGCAGTTTGTGTTGCATGGTGAGATGGGCAGACAGGACCAAAGGCTGTTTGCACAAGACTTTGCTTTTGCCATACAAACAGTCCATTGTTGTTTTCTTTGTCTCTCGCCTTTGTTCCTATAATAGGAGAAATCCAGAGATGAATCCAGATCCCGTAAGCCACTGGAAAGATCCCTGGAAAAACTCCAGGAAGAATCAAACGGTATGTGAGTAACATGTGTTTTTATTTATTTATTTATTTATTTATTTTTTTGAAGTATTTTTACTTTACGTAAGTAAAATGAATCTCGTTATGTTTCAGTGTGCACCATCAACACCACAAAGCTCCGCCTAGAGATTATCGCAAAACAACAAGGGTATAAAACTGACCTCCATGGCTTTGTTTTTGCTTTTTAGACTCATATCTTTCCTCATCTGTTTTTCTATTAATCTACTGTGATGACACCTTGTTATCCATATGAATCTTTTCTCCCAAGGATGAGCTTTCATTTTGCTGAGGCCACGTGCTATTTATCAGCTGATTTATTCTACGTTGAGGTATTGTTGTTGCCGTGTGGTGAAGTGGAGGAGGTGAAGGTGGTCCCTCACGGAGAATCCCCTGTTGTAAGTGGACTGTGCTGTTTCCAGCAAGTCATTAGAACTTCTCACCTTTTGCTAATCATGCTGATAAAATAAAACTGTCTCTTAGCCCAGTGAATCCCTGCTTCAGCTGCTAAGGTAAGGGAATGGATTGCTTTTAAATTTACATTTTTCTTGCAGTAAGCAGTGCCATTATCCACTAAATTTTTTTAAGAGCATAATGACAGCACTAATGGTTTTAGCTCTATTTGCTGATTGTGCTGCTTTCTGGGTGCACAGGTCCAAAAACTTTGCCGCCTTCTCCCTGAAGTTACAAGGCCTCTTTGCCCAGTACAACATCCCTGGAGACAAGTGCCTACCTCAGCTTATCAAATATTCTTTAGCTCTTATAAATCTGAGGCTCTTGTGATCATTTAGCCATGTGTTCCCTTTTTTCTTTTCCAGTGAAATTAAATTTAAATTGTTGGCATCTCTACAGTGCCTTGGGAAAGACTTATGGAAAATCGCTCATTTGCCAAGGTGTGTGACAAAGCAACAACTTTCCAAAAGTCTGTCTGCTTAAAACAAAATGAATTCCTGTTCAGTGCTTCAATTTAAATTTCATAAACCAAAACGCATGTATATAAAATGATCAGGAGAGTAAATAATTGTAGCTCTTCATATAAACTGCAGTTTTTTTTTTGTTTGTATTTTTTCCTCTTTTCAGGGAACAAAAGTATTTTGACCCTGAAATGGACTTGATAAACAATGGCAGGATAGGGGATTTAATCATGGGAAAAGAAGGTATAGTTACACTTGTATATTGAATTGGTTGTATTTAAATTATGCAAATTAAATTCTAGATCAAGAGTGTCAAATATAAGGTGCGGGGGCCAGAATTGGCCCAGTAATGACTCCAATCTGGCCCACTGGACGGCTTTGGAAAATGTGAAAGATGTAAAACTTTATTTTCACAAGTTTTACAACTTTCCTTCTGATAAACACCTCCCCCACAGTCAACCACACCACACAAAGTAATAGATAAACAATTAGGTGATGTAAAAGTTTTCACTGTCTATTATAGAAAAGTCATTAAAATTGAAGTTAAATGTATTTACACTGACAGAAAGGGAAGTGTCACTGGTCTGGCCTAATTAAGAGGAAACTAGGCTGAATTTGGCTCATGGTGTAAAATGAGTTTGACATCCCTGTTCTAGATTGTCCTTTCACCATGCGGTTCTTTATTCCTCCAACCAATGGAACAAAAACTTTGGTGTCAGGTAAGCTTCTGAGTTAAAAACGTGATAAATTGCGTTCTCTTTCATTCAGTTCATTCAATACAGGTGTCATCGGAGATGTTAAAAGTAATAGATTTTCCTCAAATGACAGACTTGAATCCAGTTGTTCAAGCCGCCCAGGTTACTGTAGTTGTCAGCAATGTGACCCACAAGCTTCAGATGGCATCTGTGGTCCCTCAGCCTCCCCAGCTGGATCCTCAGGGGTATCTGCCTGCTTTCTGATTTTTAATCTCTCACCCAGCGGGACACGTTTCATTTTCCATTTATGAGTGAGTCTGACTGTCACTAGCGTTGGTGTTAATGGAGTACAATTGTGTCCTGGAGCAGTTATCCTGTGTTTGTTCCGCTGAATGAGGTGCCAAATGAAATGCTGCCTGCCTGTTTCCTGCTTAAACTGCAGCCAGCTATGCCCGTGATGCCGTCTTTTGTAAAGAAGCTCAGCCAAATTACAGGTCAGGGAGGCTTTCATGAGTATTTTGTGAAATGGACATGAAACAAAAAGCCTGCTCATTACTGCTGCTCTGTCTCCGATTATTTCCTACATGTGACTGTACCAGATGTTGACCTGCAGTGGGCACCCTTACCCAAGCTTCTCATGAGAGATTCATTAAGCGCAAACAGCTCCTGGGAGATGACATACGAAAGCAACATGATTTTTACAGTGGTATGAGGATACTATTTATTATAAGTGGAAAAGGTAAAAGAGGGGTTAGTATTGAATATGTAATTTATGCATTTAAAAAAAAAAAAAAAAGATCAATGTTTATTCATCTAGACTCTTCCTGGTGGTGTGATGCATAGTTATGTTTTCCCTGGAGCTGCATGGGATGTGCCTGCCCACAGGGGGGCTGTGGTGGACAGTGTTCCCTTCACCCACCCTGGTCATGTCCCAGCCCTGCTGGAGCTGCTGCGCCACCAGTGTGCCATTAACACCCTGCTGAGGAGCTGTTTCATATTTCACTGTGCCAGTCCAGGTAGGAGTGTTTTTACATTACAAAACCGGTCGACACAGAGATGGTGTAAAGTGGGCAGCAAACATTGTTGTGCTTAAAATATGTAACGCTTCATTTATGCATCTTACCAGGTTCAGTTTGTGGCCTGCATTTTGAAGTCCTTCCAGAGTCTGACAGCAGCTTTTCTGTGACCTTCCAGCCACCTGACGCTGACTCCCTGGGTGTTTGTGAGCATTAAGTTCATTTCAAATTTGGGAAAAAATTAGCTGTTTTAAAAGTTTATCCTTTTTAATATATCTATTTTTTTTTTAACCTATATGCAATAATCAAATGCATATAGGCATAAAGACATGGTCAAGACAACCTGCTGAAGCTCAAACTGAACATCAGAATGGGGAAGAAATATGGTTTAAGTGACTTTTCATTTGGCATGGTAGTACCAATTGGGCTGGTCTGAGTATAAACTGCTGATCTACTGGGAGTTTTTGACATCACCACACTCAGAATCATGTTTATGGCCAAGTTTGTACACAAATAAGGAAATTTGTCTTGGTGTCAGGGTGCAAAATCTCTAAGTTTTGCAGAGGATGGTCTGGGAAAAGACTGCAGTGAGTGGAAGTTCTCTGGGTGAAAACACCTTGTTGAGGTCAGAGGAGAATAGCCAGAGTGGTTTGAACTGATAGGAAAACAATGGTAGCTCAAATAGCCAGTTGTTGCAACCAAGATATGCAGAAGTGCATCTCTGAATGCAGAACACCTTGAAGCAGGTGGGCTACAGTAGCAGATGACGCATCGGGTGCTGCTCCTGTCAGTTATGAACCGAAAGCTAAAGTTGCACAATCTCATCAAATTTGGACAATGGAAGATTGTAAAAACATTGCCTGGCCTGAGTTTGCCTGGTCTATTTTTTTCTGTGACATTCAGATGGTAGGGTTAGAAAACAACAACTTGAAAGCATGGCTCTGATTTCCAGTTTCAGGGTGGTGGGGGTGGTAGTGGAGTAGTGAAGGAGATTTTCTTGACACACTGTGGTGCCCTTAGAATCATTTAAATGTCACAGCCTTCTTGAGTGTTGCTGCTAGCAATGTCCACCAGTGTACCCATGACTCCTTCCAGCAGGACGAAGTGTCATGCCACAAAGTACAAGTAATCTCAGCCTGGTTTCTTGAACGTCATCATATTTCCTGCAGGGTTCGTTTTTTGGCTATAAACATGGTGGTAGATGGGCAAATTAAGTAAAAAAAAAAAAACCTGGTTGTAATATCAGTTTGGGAAAATGAACAAGTTAAAGGAATGTGGTGTGTAATTTAAACTGATTTGTGCCCACAGTGCTGGTGAATGTACCGAAACCTCACCAGATTACCTGCAGCTTATTTGGAGCAAATACACGTGATCCTTCCATTAATGAATACCTCTCCTCTGTCATCATGAGGTATGTTTTCTGTCTTTAAGAACCATGCTTACATGCAGATGTTGGTGTAAATGTGATTATTATTTACTCACTCAAGTGTGTGTAACAATGTACAGAAATTCTGCATTATGAAGATCTGTGTGCAGCAGAGTAACTGAATGTAGTTTATTATGCTGATTCATTCATCAGCTACCTGAACAGTGTCTAAACTTTACAGCTTTAACTAGCATAACAAATGTGAGCACATGATTACATGGTAGAATTACAGTAACTCTTTCTCAACCACTAGTACTCATCCTACATTTACAAACATGCTACACACGCCAACAAAAAAGATGCTCTTAATTAAGAGGTTAAACTGTGTGTTCAACACAATGCTTGGCTAACATACCAGCAGCTTCCTTGCTGTTTGTGTTACAACTATAGATTAAACTCTCTTCAGTATGTGTCTTCATCACATTCTCCCGATTCCTCTGCGTTTACATTCTCCCACCGAGCTGCGGCACTTAACCTTTACAGCGCCTGTGTCCCACTGACGTCTCTACTAACACATTGTGACCTTGCACATTTATTTACCTGTGATTTGCTTTCTGTTTAAAGTTCCTGCATGTTTTATTAAGAATATAGATATCTGGTAGCAGACTGTTTCAACAACTGGGTTGTAAGAGGAGGGGATTTGTCTTGTTGCCGTACTGAATTTTAGCTCCACTCCTTCTAGGAACTTTCAGTTGTTTTGTTTTTCTCCACTCAGCTGTATGTCCATCCCTGAGACAATGAGGATGCTATACAACAAGCTCGAGGACATCACCTCTGTCCCACTTTCTCCCAGCTGCTCGGCCACCACAGAGACTGAAAATGACCATTCAGCTCCCTCGAGTACAGCTGTGGCCGACACCAGCAGAGCTTTGGCCACTTTCTCCCAAAGTGCAGCTATGCCGAAGGACGGCTTCAGTGTTGCTGATTTAGCACGTTCTGCCCTGACTGTAGCCAAATCTGAATCTATTCTTGAAATAAATTAAAGTCCCTCCGCCTCCTCTTACCCACCACCCCTTGTAGACACGTTTCAACACAGGGTGGACAACAGGCACAGCTGATCTAAACGTGCATCCACAGCCTTTATGAAAACTCTCACGGGTTAAATCAGCCATAAATATGGACCAGAATAACTGGTATTTGTTTTCCGTTATCAGTTAGAGATGCTAATGTGTAACTGCAGAAGGCTGTGTTTGAATAATTCAGAGTTCATAATCGCATCCATCTCCTGCAGGATGCTTAAATGTCACTTACTATGCATTCCAGCGTGGCAGAGATTACTGGCTGTAAAGATCTGAGGTCTGACATCTGACCTCAGACAGCCAAGAGCCCAGTTGATTGGTACCATGTGAGCCAATCAAACATTGTTAAAGTACATAATGCAGTCTTGATGTTTTGTAAGACTCCACACATTTAAAAAATAAAAATAAAGAAAAAATAGCTTTGGTGTAGCATATGATTCAGCTCTCAAATGCATTCTCTCTAAACCACAATTTAGTTTTTGCTTCTTTTTTTTTTCTTCTTTGATGTAAATTAGGTTTTGTACAATAAGCGTGACATTTGGCGTGAAAATGTAGGAGTGGAAGACCGATGTGGAATGGAAACTCGGCAGTAAGAAATCTCTTGATTGCTGCTGAGCACAGTAGTGCTTTTTCTGTGCGGAAGCCAACACGGTTACCAATATAGCACAAATGTGAGTAGTCTGTAAAGAATGAGAAATATTTGCATTCTAACAAAGGGAGGAAATTTAACTTTTTTTTTCACATTCCAAAAGAAATGTTTGAGACAAAACTCACTGGTGCAATGTTCAACTAAATCCTGAAGACCTACTGGCGATGTGCATTTAGAAAGGAATTTAACATGTATTAAGAATACGAAGTCAACTGTCAACAGCAGACAACTGGTTTTGTCCCGTGTCTGTACTTCTGCATATCCAATGACCTGTACGGCTGCTATTCATAGAAACATTGTAACATGTGGTTAAACCGCTCTCTTTTTTCAGTGGGCTTCTGTTCTCCGAATATATCAACGATTATGTGTCCTCACTTCTAACTGGACGGGCATAAATCTGTTGAAGTCGCACCTGGTAGTAATGAGGAGTAGATTCCTTGGACTGTGATTCTTCGTGTACAGTTGGCAAACTCCAAGTGTGCAAAAATGTTTAAAATGAGCGAGCTAAGTTGCAAATAGGTAGAAATGCTGTACTTAAATGTTCCTAAAGCGCAGTTTTGGGATGTTGTACGCTTTTATTTTATTTATTTATTTATTTTAACCTCCACATCTCCCTCCCCGGCCTGCGGTCTCTTTAAATCCAAATCCAGTTGGAGGGGAGCTGCGCGTCCTCAGAAAGTTGTGTGGCCGCTGTGATTGCCCGCACTCAGTCTGATAAACAGCTGCTTACCATTTAGGGCGCTTCACAAAGTTTTCTCCAAACTCCTCCAATCGGGATTTTTTTTTTTTTTTTTTTTTTTTTTTTTGGTCCTTTTTTTTTCGCCGTTCTGAGCCTGTGGATGTTCAGATATAGAAAGTCTGCACCGCTGGAAGCAAGTCTGGGATTCTAGGTTTGCGTAATGCTCAGACGTCCTCTGCTCAACATCTGGATTAACTATTTGGAGCCAGAGCTAACGGCCCTACACGAAACTCTTGACTGTATAGCCTGCTATCTTGATGGAAAGAATCCATTTTAGCCTACTCTGGAATTTAACTTGATGACCCGAGTTGGTGCTCGTAGATTATGTATTCTTTAAAATGGGTGCGAACAATGGAAAACAGTATGGAAGCGAGGGTAAGTGCTTCAAAAATTACTTTTAAACACATTTATGTGAATGCCACTTTAAAACTCGCTCTTTTTTTATGCAAGTATATATGAAAAACTCCCTTTTTAGTGGGTAAAAGAGGGGCTGTGATATCATCGTCTGTGGCTTTTTTTCTTTTGTGTCCTGGCCATCTAAAAATAGAAAATAATGCAGAGTTTCTTGGGTCTGTAGCTTCCTCGAGCTTGTCCCTAGACGTCAGTTAGCTAGCTTAAAACTAGCACCATCTCCTCGGAGTTGTGCACTATATTTAATCTCCTTTGTGCGTTTTCTGTTTTTATGCACACTTTAATTTACTCCACATGTCTTCGAGATGTTTGGGGTGTGTGCAGTTAAAGCTGGTGGCTACTTTTGCCTTGTATTTTATATTGGTTTTAGAGATGTCACATTTATTCATAAAAGATAAGAGTGACATCTGGCGGCGGTCGTTTTTAATCCCTTTGAAAAGCGGCCTGTTGTGTTAGAAAAGTCAAGTTTGAACAAAATTCGTGTTTTTCTTTTCTTATTCTCAAGGAAATTAACTCATCTCTGCCTTATTGTGTGTTTGCCTTCAGTTAAAAGCATATAAGTGAAAGAAAGCCAGTTTAATAGGATCTCAACATTGCATAACGACTCTGACTTAGCAAGTTCTTGTAGCCTTATCGTTTGTTTTTGAAGATAAAATCTATTCAGGTTTAGTGGAGGTGGTTCTCATAGATGTGGGCACTTAAGTCCAGCTTATCTTGATAAGAGCCAGTATCAGAGATTGCAGTCCACGACCCACAGCCTGGTGTTGTTTGATTTGGAGGCCATTTCATACATGCTAGTCAATTTCATGTTATTTTTTTGTGTAAAGTCAAAAGTGCACAAGACACAAACAGCTAAATACTGTGAATAATCTTTTCTTAAATGGATTCTCATTGAGACTGTACATCTCAAGTTCACTGATTTATTTTTGCTTCACTTCAGTTTTTATTTCAATTACAGTTAACTTTCCTGCAGATGCTGTAAAATGCTGTGTTTGGGCGGAGCCTCAGAAACTGGGGTTCACAGAGGACAAGTAGACATAATGCTATTTTTTTTTTCTTGCACAAGTGTTTAGACTTGGCAAAATAAAATAGCCACATATTAATATCAATGACTGACGAGACAAGAAAAATGTTGCATTGCATAGATTAAAAAGCACTTAGAGTACATCACACTTAACGGACAGACAAGTACAGAAAGCTGTTTCAGCTTACAGGAATGCAGCTCGAACCGTCTAAAAGATAACATTAGACCTTGTTTTTCATGACGTTACCACAATCAGAATCAGAATCTGTTCGCTCTCATAGAAAAATGCAGAAAAATCTCCAACATGTGGCATTAATGATCCAGGAATTTATCCCGCCTTTTGTCTGTTATCATCAAAAATAAAAACTTTGTGTTACGACCTATCTCTGCCGTGCAGGTCTCATGTGAGGTCTGATCTTCAGCATTACTTGTTCAGAAAAAAATTGTGGTCGGACTTTACCAAACACATTATTTCTACCTCAGAGCAGAAATGTTTGTATAAATAACATTCCAAGGAGCTCTCTTCCTAAGTCAATAGCTGCAGAGAAAAGGTTGGAATTCATGATGTTAAAAATAACACGTGGAGCAACTCCACCTAGGAATTTAGTCTGTTAAGGTACATGAACAGATTCTATCACAAGCTCAAGGCCTGTACTCAAGAGCTGAAGTTGAGTTGTCCTTGAGCTGTGCAGCAGTCAGAGAATACCCAGACTGAAGAACACCATACTGTGCAGTTAGTATCTAGCACAAAATAAACCAAACAGTTAAAAAATTGTGCTTTTTGTTGATTAAGATTTAAAGTCTTCAACATAAGAAGTGATATTAAAGTCTTTGACAGGCTCAAAATGAACAATCCTTACCTACGGTGCATACTTCCTTCTTAGTCCCATACTCTACTGATTTATCTATTTATATAATTTTCAAACTCAAGAACATCACTTCAGAAAATGTATCAGCCTTCACAGAACATACATATGCTAGTAATACAAACACTGATGTGTAAAATCAGTAGAATTCCCCTTTAACAGTAGATTTATGGTTCTGCATTAAATCTACACCGTAGGGGAGTTATAACCGCAAACCCTTCTATAACCCTACGCTGTAACTTATGCCATAACCTGACATGCAACTCCCTAGAAATGTAAATAGATGTTGCCTCAAGGCCCGTTCAGTAGTGCTGTTTCCTCCTATGCATTGCCAGCTTCTGCCGATCAACTGGAAGAGACAATCTCCACCGCCAGCTCAACGTTTTAGGGATGAGAGGATGCAGATGCAGAGGAACACCATGCATCCTGGCTGTGATGTCACCCACTTGCATAGGATATTTCTGTATAGATCCAATGCAGAATTAAAAATTAAGATTATACCTGATACCAGAATATACCAGAATAATAACTAATGTATTATTTGTTGTACAGCTAAAAATAACCCTTGCATCCTCAGTTTATAAATGGCTGCTTTTCCATCATGATATTAAAAAAACTTGTTGCACATTGTTCTGTAGGTTTTGCCAAAGTTATTGCAGAAAGTGTAAATTTCTGGCAGAAAAAAAGACACTGGGCTCCAGATTCTTTTCACCTGTTTTCAGTGCTATTTGTTGATTTATGTATCTGATATCCTAATATTTTCTTTTACAAAACATTAACGTATTTCCTAACATTTTTTAATGTAGTTCTTTTAGATACATGTTTACCATCTGCTTGATTTGGCTAAGATCAGATGGTTTATGCATTTGGGGAGTTAAAAACGTGTATTGTCAACTGAAGTTGCAGAGTGCCCTCTGGTGGACAAACTGTGCAATGTTAGCACACATAGAATGTTTGAAGGGTGTTTCTCCTGGCTCATCTTTACTTTTTAAATCTTCATTTATAAATGCTAGGCCCAATATATTAGCAAATACTTAATATTGACTGATAATATCAGCTGTTAGATAAATCAGTTTCCAGAGGAATTCTCCATAACAGTCTGTCAAACATGTACCTGAAGTCTTTAAATGTATTGGAGGGGTTGCACAAAATCTGATAGGCTTCCTCAAGTGATGCTGAGGTTGGGCTGAAAGCAGCGGGCAGACAAGCAGTGGATGTGGCAACCAGGGAATGTGGAGTATCAATAAAATTGGGTGATTTGTAGCAATGACAGAGCAAAGTGTGGTGTGTACACCTCTGAGTATAACAGGTGAAATGAACAAATGAATACAACTGACTGACATATGATGGTGATATCTACACAGCCAGAATCTGGAATGCCAATTAGCAACCAGCTGTCAGCTACAAAGTGGTGTGAGATTAGCAAATTACTAATAGTAGTAATAGAGTTCTGTTTTGGGTAATGTAGGCACAGAATAAAAAATAAAAAAAATTTCTGGTTTTGCTGTGTTTTTTCCTTCTGTCGACCTTGGATCCCACAATGTCAGGAGAGTAACGTAAAATTAAGGTAGTATTGCATTGTTATCGCTTGATAGTATCTAAGACCATTGTCTTAACCCAAACTTTAGAATCCTGCAGTCCATTAGTCCACATCTGTTTTCAAGTGTGATTCCACAATTAATTACACACTGGTTGTAACTATGCAGCAACTATCAACCAGCACATTATATAAGCATAAGACAGGAAGCAGGAGCTTTTCTGAAACTTGTTTTTCAATGAAAGACAGAAAACAGTTATTGCCTTGCAGAGACCGACCCACATGCCAACCAAACAGCCCCTGCAGCCACGAGTTCCTCGCTCGCTAAAGAATTGTGTAACCGGCTAAATATCAAAATATATTTGCTTGCGTTAACTCAGCCTTTTATGCTCTGCTGGGAAAAGTGGTCTGACATTAACATCTGCAAGCTCTTCATGAATATCTGACTCATTTCTGTTGCCTGGGGGGAGCTTTAACAGATGTGTCAGCTCAGTGATGTCACCGCAAAGTGTCATTCATGTTCATACCATATCTGCTCCATTGGTTTTGTATTATTTTATAAGTAGCTGTGCGATCTTTCGTTGTTTCGTTGGGCTCATTATGCAGACAGGTTGCTTTTTTTTTTCTTCCGTCCCAAGTTTTTGAGAGTTTCTTCATATTTCGGGAACTGTCTTGTCTGTTTAGGTTACTGCGCTTGATGTGGGCGTGACTGTTTGGGAACACCTCCTTAGCCTGTCGTGCTGGGCGAAAGGCACATAGTTACTCTCAGGAAAGCCACAAAGCTGCATTTATGATCTGACAGAGGAATGAAACGCCATAAACAACTTCTCCACAGGCAGCCTGTAGTCACCATGGCAGTGAAGCCTATCGTACTTTGGGAACAGAGGCAGTCATGCAAAAGGATATACTTTTTTTCACTTTAGCACTCATAGACGAGTCGACTGTGTAGAAATTCAAAGTCGAAATCCTAGAACGAAAACGTAGAAATCACTTTGGTGTGGTGTTTGTGAGACAGTGCTGACTCGCTGCAGATGATACCATTCATTAATCTCTTTCTGTGTTTTGTCACTCGTCCTGTGTGGAAGTAAGGGCTGAAGGGGGGATTTTAGAAGACTTTATTCTTTTTCCAAATGTCAAAAGCGGATACTAACTCAGACGAACCAGCAGATACTTTGTGCATGTGCCAAGGCTAACCATTCCTCCAAAACCGAGGAACATAAAAGTCATAAAAGCAGAGAGTGATGAGATTTATATTTCCCTACACTTTGTGCCTCCTTACTGTATAATATACGTCATCAAAGTTTGAGTCCACCTTATCTTTAGCAAACATTCTTCAGGTATTAAACTGAAAATCAAAGTTTCGGGGGATTGCGGGCTATAAAATTGCTTCAAATGACTACAAATTTAATTAAAAAGGCAGTTTATTATCTTAACCTTGATATTTTATGTCCAAGCACTTTTGTTTTTCTTCCCTGCAGGTAAAGGGAGCTCAAGCATCTCCTCTGACATAAGTTCGAGCACAGATCACACACCAACTAAAGCTCCGAAGAATGTGGCTACCACTGAAGGTAAGGCATCTGGTGCTCATTAACCAAACTCCCCTCCCTACTTCTTCTTTCCCTCCTTTTCTTCTTCTTTTCCTCCTTCCAGCGCTCTTTTTCCTCCTCATCCACTTTCTGTGCTGCCTATTTTTGGAGAGAAACCTGTGTGTTCTTAGGATAACCTTAAATTGAAAACAAACTCACAGCTGCCATCAGAACCCAGAAACCAAAGGCATTTCTTGAGCTTTGTTTTAGAAGAAGGGGGGAAAAAAACACTTCTGGCTTCTCATTGTGGAAGAATGCTTATCTAAACTGTGGTCGTATCAGGCTCAAAGCGTTGCCAGGGCGGGTGGGAGGTGCATGCACTTGGGAGAGGTGGGCGAGAGGGATTTTGTTGGAGACAGTGAAGGTATGGGGAGTAAGAATGGAGAAGAGAGAGCTTCACCTTCTGCTCAGATCCTGCCCTTACTCCTCTCCGACTCTCTGACTCCCTCTCACCTCCTCAGCCTCCTGCTTGCCCAGGCAAGCGTCCAACTCTGCAAGAGTCACCATAGGAACTCTTTCAGGAGTGGATGTGTTACTAATGTAAACTGTGTGCTTACCCTAATGGTTTGGAAATACTTTTCAGCTGGCAGATACATCTTGAAGCCTGCTGTCAGCAGCTGTCTCGAACATTGATCCATCTGGTACAGTCGGAACAATTTGTCAGTCAAAAGAACAGAATATAACACCAAAAACATATTTTAGAAAATGTTTTCATGCATCAGTATTATAGTGCATTCCAAAAACACAGGTCCAGTAACCTTTAAGCCTATTTGCTCTACAGATTTTGGAAATTTAAAAAATTTTGGCGCACATGCTCTCAACTATCAAAACTTCAGTTATTTATTAATTATTGACTATTCATGATTAAATGTGTTCCTGACCACATAATGAGAAAGACTCGGAAATTTTGATGGAATTTAGAGGTGCCAGGAGGAAGACAGGCAAGGCGCTCTTTTCCATTGGACGATCTATATCATACACTTTTTCCACATTTTTTTTAAAGTGATGGATGACTGTATGCCAATTTTAAATGTATTTTCCCCTACTCTAAGACATCAGGTAAAAATACAGTAGTGCAAAAAACAAGGGACGAGAACACCGACGGTTTAAATGGGCTTTTTATTTTTTAATCGACGGGCCAGGGACCAGAATTATCTGATTTCCAGCCTTCTTGACCCAGACTGCTGACTGGCCGGTCAGCCACCCATGTGTCTGATTACAATTTGCTGGAAATGTCAGTACTGCTGTGCTGGTGCACAGACAAATAGTTGTGCACTCACAGCCACATGCTGCTAGCTCTTTGCTGTACCAGTACTACCGTGAAAACACTTATCACAAGAAAAGCTAAAGCTACGCAAAGCTCAGAACAAGCCACAAGTCAGCAGCCTCAGTATGAGCAAAGCAGTTATGAAGATACTTATGGAGAAAAAAAAGGGTCGATATCCTCTAAATTTCTTGCAGCTGCTTCTGTTAAGTAGCATCTCTAGTTATTATGGCTAATGTGTTGCAGTGACCCATCATTTTTAGTTTGTGGTCTCCCACATGTTTAGGGACTACAGTGCTGTGATAGTGCTCTCTTTCCACAGTTCATCAGTACTCTTTATCCAGGTCGGATATCTTCACAGCATCTTTGTCGCTATCATCGCGATGATTTGTAGACATCAGACTTCCACTGGTCAGAATGCGTTCAAAGATGATGACTCAGACAGTGAGAATAAGATGTAAAACCCCAGTGAAGTAATCACAAAGTCACTTGACAATTCTGATCAAAAGCTGATCAAAAGCTTTATCAAAATCCCCCACAAATACATTGTGGTCTCCCTACTGTTGTGTAGGAGACTTGACCAGTGAGTCATCGGCTGTTTTGCACGCTCATACACTTTTACAGTACACTCGCCCTTTTTCTCTCATGCATTGTCATCGCCAATCTTAAATTTGCTTTGGCATGCTAAATGTAGTATTCTTGTGGCTTTGCACTGCCCACAAGAAAACAAATACTAACTACAGTGTGTTTTTATAACTGTCACTCAGCTGGAGATTTTAAGGTGTTTCTCAGAGAAAAAAAAAAGGATCACAGGGGAAACCACACATCAGACAAACTCCTCAGGAGACATCAGATTTTGTGCAAAGTTTGTGCCAAGTAGTTTCACATCTTGCTTTAAAAATACACTGAGATGTACTTGTGAGAGTGCATTGTAGGAAGATAGATCACTCTTACTCATTCGGCTTCGCTGGAAATGCTGACGCATAAAGGTCCGTCCACCGAGCAGCTTCTGGAAGTTAATCCAGAGTACTTTGTGGAAATCGATAATTGTCCTGGATGTGTCTTCTCTGAGCACAACCTGTGCAGATAGAAATATATATATATATATAGAGAGAGTATAGGCCATAGCCAGTGGCTTCCAGACCATAATTCCCCCCCCTGTGTTATGACTGAAATTGTTATTTTTTTCTCCATGCTAAGTGGGAGTAATTACATGGTCTGGAACCGCTATGGCCACAGTCAAATCCCCCCTCCTTAGAAAGACACACGCATGAATGTGCATGCACATATACACATACATGCACACACACACGGACCCACATCCACATGCTCATACACAGTGGCAGATTACACAGCCCTTCCCCACCTAGTCCTGTGGTCCACTAAACTAATCAGGAAGCAGTCTGGGCTGTTTCCCCACCACACACTGGGAGTATTCATATTAGGGCCTCCAGTGTCCCCATGCTGCAGTATGGTCACTGTTGCATTGATGTAGTTCCATTAGTTAGTTATTGTTTTGCTCTTTGTAAAACACCATAGTAACACAATGAAAGAGGAAAACATTGGTTATACAGGAACATTTATAGAGGTGTATGAATTTATAAAAGAGTGCAACCAAAAGACACCGAATGCTATGAGCTGGAATATTATTGTGATACCTTATGAGAGCAGATTAAAAGACTATTAGAGGTCAGAGCATCTCTAATATTAACTTTGCAACATATTTCATAAATTTTATGCTCTGCCAGTAAGTGCCCAAATAAATTAAACCTATTTGAATTTAAATATAGAGTTTTCCACTTTTATTTGCCCTTTAACTAAACAGACTGCACCAGTCATGTGTTAATTCTTAAATATAGAGTAACAGACTAGATCTGTGGTGTAGTTGTTCCTGCCTCGCAGCAGTCCTGGTTGAAGCTCCTGGTCATCTGGTAGTATGCTCTCTCTGTGGCTGTTTGGATTTCCTCTGGGTGCTCTGGCTTCCTCCCACAGTCCAAAAGCAGGCTTGTTAGGCTAATTAGCAACTCTAAATTGGCTCTAAGTGTGAACGTGAGAGCGTGTGGCTGTCTGTCTCCCTGTGATGGGCTGGTGACCTCTCGTGCTGTTGTTACAAAGATTCCTTTCACTGTAGAAAAATGCATATGACATGATTGTTCTACCAGGCGGGCTACAGAAGGATGTTTTTTTATTACCCGTTGCAAGAACTAATTCAGTTGAAAGAACAGTTTTGTGTCAGGCTGTGAAGAGGTGAGATTTACTGCCAAACGGGTGACACAGAAAGAAACCAGCAGAATTGGATTTAAAAGGCTATTAAAAAACTACATTTTTGAGATGGTGTCTGACCAAATAGAGGAAATGATAAAAAAGCCTGGGGATATTGGCTGTGCACTTAAATGATAGATTGCTCATGCTGACATGATATTATGATTTTATGTTTTTTACTTTGTTTTATTTGTGTGCGTGGTGGAGTTTTGTAAAGATGTTTTATGTCTCTGTGTAAGTTGTTTATAGTGAACTGTCACAGTGTAAGTTTTTTTCCCCCTGTGGAAAAGAACAGCTGCTGCATTGATGTGGCTAATAGGGATCCTAATAAATGAAGCTAAACTAAACCCTATGACAGCTGTGATAGGCCACAGCCCTCTGGCTCCACCCATTTGCAGATGGATGAAAGGAGTATATATATGTCATTAAGTTGTGACTGAAAAATATTAGTCAGAAAATATAAAAATGTTCTAATCCAATCTAATGCTTGCTAACATTAGCTAACATAAGCTAGTTGTCATACAAGATAAAGTAAAGCCTTTAGCTATGGTAAATTTATATTACTACTATTTACTTATATGCTACTATGCTATGCTACTACTATTTATTTATATTAATACACCTGTTAACCCCTGATCTAATTATTAATCTAATTACCTAATCTAATTATTAATTTTAAAAATCTGTCTGCATGACCTTTTGGCCTTAAATTGTAGGAAATTAATGTATAAAATTAAAGAAAAAGTTCTCTTAGCTTGCTCCTCAGATTATCCTGTAACTAACCCCCCCCCCAACATTCATTTCTATATTGGATAATGAAAAACAGGAGTTTTCCAGTTATCTAATTGTTTATTTGTTACTTAATTACTTTGGTGTAGTCTCAATGGTCATGTGGGAAGCCTTTATCAGGAAAAATTGAATTTGTATCAGTTTTTGTCCTTCACATTTTCCAAGGGTTTCCATGGGGACCAGATTGGAGTTGTTGCTGGGCTGATTATGGCTGCCCAGAACTTCCCTGCTTTGCACTATCTAGAGTACAAAGCAGATCCATGAATCTGGTTTTAACAATGATCTGTCCAAAAAAGAAAAGGAGTGAGGTTTTTAGAACAATACTTGTTGTTAGCTTACCATTAAAACAACCAAAGTTAACCTTACTAGAAACTTTGTATATGCACATGGAAAAGATGTATATATTAATTCACAACCAATGCTATGCAAGTTTGCATTCCTTTTTTAGATTTTTGAGGTGAATATTTTTCTCTTTAAACATTATTTTTCAAACAATACTGTCTGTTTTTACAGCCACTGTATGTCAGATCCAAACCAGAGACCCTGGAAATGAACGGCTGGAGACTGCACCAAGTCCCATAAGGGCTGTTTCATATTTCTCTAAACAAAAACTATTGCCATCGCAAGAATTTCAAATAGGTTGTAATCATCTCAAAAACTAATGAAAACCATATTACTGAATTATCGCCCAGCCATAATATCAGTATGCAAACGGAAAGTAGACTGGTGCCTGCCGTCTTTCAATGATCAGTCAAGTATTCCAACAAAACCAACATTAGGAAGTCACACTCATTCTTTTCTTGAAAACAAACTGAGCTGGGCAGTCATCTGGCAAGATTTTGCAATACGTCTCTGTTTTCAGTTATTATTTAGACAACTTTGTGGTGGCCTGACCCAGTTGAATCGCTTATTAGTTGCAGACTGAAAGGCACAGGCTTGGGACAGTAAATCCTTCCTGTGAGATGAAATTGAGTATCTCCCAGCAGGGGTTACACAGTGACCCAGTCTGGGCCTCAAGGGTTCGCTTTGGTACAGCTGGACGCCGGGTACCTTAGGAATGTGGCTCAGACATAGTAAGCGCTAAACAGACAGCACCCTGAGGTGTTCAGCCTACATGCTGTGACTCTTGAAGACCATTTTGATGTTGCTGTATCAGCTGGAGCCTTTGCCAAAGGTTTACCCAATGAAGTAGCACAGTTTCATTATGTAAAAACAGCCAATGTTTGGGGTCAGTTCCTTCACTCGTACATAATGGCACCAGGAAGGTGGCTCAGACACAGGAGAATGGTGGGAACAATGAACGTGCTGACTTCCTCTCTGTCTGCCAAGGACCAAAGAAACAGAGATAACAGTACCGAGGAAAAACCTAATCTGTCCTTCTATAGCACTTCCAACACTGTAGTACAAGGCTGTACTGTAAACACTTTGTAATTTATATGCTCTTAACTAGAGGGTTATCAAAAGCAATTTTTTTAGATGATATTTTGCTATAAATATCTACTTTCTGCATGACGTAAGTAAAGTTTCTATATGAGTTAATGCAAGAGTAAGACTAACACTGACTGGTTGGGGCTCTGTGTAGTTTTATATAGCAATGGAGCAAGGTGACGGGTTAAAAATAAGACTAAAACTAGAACTGAAAAGCATAAAAACTAAAACTAAAACAAGAAAATCCTGTCTGGAAACAACCTGAAAATACAACGAATTGGAAAAAAACAAGTCAAAATGAAATAAAACATAAAAAAACTGCTATTTAAGATGCACTACTAGATTTTTCTCACAAAGACACACTTAAACCGAAAGCTTTAGTGTACGTGGGAGGTTTGTATATGGACACCGATCCTGTGGCAAGTATGCCAGATAGATGCATTGTGTCAGCACAATGACTCACTTCACATCTTTCTATCTTTAGGCTATCTGTGTAATGCACTAGTCATATGCTCCAATGTAGCATATAAAGCATTACAAACTAATAATCCCCCTTTTTGTGGGTCGAATGCCGTGTCGGGGTCACATTTGCAGTCTAAACAGCTTCACTCCTGTCTCCAACAAGTTAATATTTTTGCTCTCCCTGGAGCAAAAGATCCCTCACACTTCATCTATAAACTAACTCTGCATACTGTTGGCCCATTTCCTTGTGTTTGCTCAGCCAGATATATAGTGTTTCCCTGTTGATTGTTGCCAGATCCTGCAGAGAGATGTCCGTAAGTGTCGCTGACTTAGGGGCATTTTTACAACAAAAATGAGATTTAAGGTGTTAGCCTCCTTTTATTTTTTTATAGCCTCCTCTCAAACATCACATCTGTTTTTTAACGGAAGATATTTAACTACTGTCTATTAAAGGAAATACTAATGCACAGAAATTCACCACCTCAACAAGTATCTGCACCTTTTTTACTGTCCTAAATTAGGACACAAAACAGCTGCCTGCAGTTATCCAAGGGCATTTTTAACAAGCCTATAGCGATTGCAATAAGAAATATCATTGGTTTGCATTTAATCCTTGTTGGAAATAGTTTAGTAAAGATAGAACACAGTGAGGAACAGAATGCCAATGCTATTCTGCCCAGATTTTCTCCATCAGCTGTCTTCACTCCTCCCCCTTCCTTTCTACCACTCCACAAGCCAGAAAATCTGAGCGAAAAAGCACAGAACAAGGCTCCAAAAGAAAAACAAGTGAAAGCAGTTTACAGAAGAAGAAGAAGAAGAAGAAGAAGGAGGAGGAGGAGGGGGAAGTCAGTTCATAACTCTTCTGTGATTACGACTTGGTCTTCTCTTTCTCTGCTGAGAGGGAGGAAGTGCTGGCCCTTCTGTTTTGAATGTGCTTGCCATTTTCTTCAACAGGGGTCACGTTTATCAGGTCTACTACAGGAGCACATTTGACAGGAGTTGGGAAAGATGCCACCTGGAAGAAACACATGCTCGCTTCCTGTAAGATTTTGGCTCGCGAGCGATGTTTTCACTATGATCCACCTGGGTATTTGGGCTTTTATGTGGCAATATGACCGCGATTGTGGAACAGCTGAACTGACACATTGGACTTCCCCTCCCCTCATTTCACTCTGTGGTTTGTTTCGTTACGTAAGCAGGGAAGCGTCAGTTGTGGCTGAAGCTCCAGCGTTACAAAAATGAGAGGAACATTGCTGTGGAGACTGTTCCACCCTCGGGGAGTCTTTCTTTTATTAATCGTGTTTTATGTAACTATGTAACATCGCAAATGCAAAAACAACTAAACATCTTCTTTATCTGAAGCATTTGGGTCTAGAAATACACTTGTCACCATCATAGGAGGAAAAATATTAGCTCAGAATTTTGGCCTGAATGATGATCTGTACAGCCTTAGGCCTAAAACAAAGCAACTGATGAAAACGTTTTTATGAGAGATTGCTGAAAATATTGTACAAAATTATTGGAAGTTTGATACTACAAGGCCAGAAAATAGCTTTGCAAAGTCATTTTTCATTATTTGCACAAAAATTAGATTTACCAGAAACATGCTAGCTAGTCACAGTTAAACTCTTAGGAAAGTGTTTACTGAGGTCACAGGTAAATCTAAAGTAGCAGAATATGAATTGACCTCTGTAAAAACTTTCCAGTAGTTGTACATCGTTTGGGGTCATGAATAATTAGGCCTATCTTCTAAATCAGCGGTCCCCAACGAGTCGTTTGGTACCGGGCTGCGAGAGTTGAGACTCGGGTGTGAAATGTATGGTTTTCAGGGTTTTTATCGGTTTTTAGCGTTATTTTGTTATCGTTTTTTTTTTTTCATTAACTCGGTTTTCCTGGATCTGGAAAAGCGCTATACAAATACAGGCCATTTACCATTTACCATATCTGGACCATCAGGTGTGTATTACAAAGAAACACCATTCCTTCTGATTCAGGGAGTAATTGAAAGTAAAAAGCAAGGAAAACAAGGACTGTTAAAGCAGTAGTACTGGAGAGAGCCCTGCTGTTGACAGGTGTGTTAACTCAAGCTAATCATCTTCATGCTGTAGCTACAGATTTAGCATATGGACAAAAGAGAGATGTTAATCCTGTCATCCAGTACTGTTTCCAGAAGTATTTTGTGGTAAAATAAATTGTGTTTTTATTATTTTTTCTCCTTAAATGCACTTGTCAGCTTTTTCCATGAGTTGGGTATCCAGGACTTTGATGTGAAACAACCTCTTTCAGAAGTTCAACCAAGCCCTTTTCTGTCAGGGGTTTATAACCAAAGAGTCCAGGCACTTCCCTTGTTCTATTGCTTTAACCACATGACATCATTACATTTGCTCCTCATCACAACCAAATCAAACATTTGGCCAAGCATTCACTTTTCCATTTGTGTCAGATGTGCTCTGTGTAGCTACGTTACCCTCCTCGGTCGTTTGACATGACTTACAGTCACGTTGCACTCTAACCCCACTCACACACTCTGCCAAAATGGTGAAACTGTCCATAAAAGAGAAATCATGCACATGACTCCCCAAACTTGGTCACCCCAACCTTGACATCCCAATTTAACGACCTTTAAAAAGAAAAATTACATCATCTTGAATTTCAATTATTTGCCAAAAGCCAGATCATCTTTGAATTGGGCCAAATCACTCGTGGACTGCAAACTTTCATCTGCATTCTGGAAAATTTGCGCACACACAAGAGCTAATTTTTGAAGAAGTGAGTTTGCGTTCGAATCTGGCTGTAGAATATCTGAGCGTCTGCTGTCCTCCTCTACTGAGGATTTATAAAGTGACGAGAGCAGGGTATGGAAACGTTTGAGGGGCTTTAATAGGTGGAAAAACTCCCTTGAGGAAATTAGTCGCATTGTGGGGAAAAACGTGTTATAGTTCTTGGCATATGTACTTGCCAAATCTGTTGCAGCAAAATCTTCAAAAAAAAAATAAAGAGAGAAAAATGCAAAGAAAGAATCTCAAGACTGAGTGAGTGTGAGAAAAGCTGCCGTCCAGAAGCATAGGTGGGTTGGGGGTTGTGCCGAGTGAAGAAGTCTATTTCCTGTCCGAGTGTGCGCATTGTGAAGGAACCAGCAGCCCCATTGTCTTTCAGATTGCGCAGTGACGTAAGACCTTCCTGTAGTGAAGGCTTTGCTGATAGCCCAGCCGCCACACTGTACAGTAATATCAACTTCCATGTATTCAATAAAATCTGAGACAGACCCAGATGTTTTTCATCCGAGCAGTCCTCTCTCTCAGTTGGATGTTTCCTTTTTTAAAGAAAAGAACTAGAGCACATGCCCCTTTAGTGCTGATAAATCAATAGCATTTTTTTCAGTCAACTCTCTGCTGCCTGGTTGTTTTTTATTAGCTGATACTTCTTCTTGGCGTGTTACTCCTCTTGAATTAATTTTGGTTTGATTTCCTGACTTATGGGTAGAAAATGAGCTTCTTTTTATTCCCTCACACTTCTGGCAGGGAGGAGCCCAGTGAAAGCTTACAGAGCAGGAGCATGTCACACGGCTAATGTCACTGAGGTAATGCATTGCTCTGTTCTGCCAGATGCAGCAGTAATAATCCTGAGAGCCCCAGACAGGGTCTTAGCAGAGCTTCACGGCACTGCAAGATCCTGAGTAGAATCCCTATAGCTTTAGTTTATGACCAGACTGCGTCAAAGTCTGGATTGACCCTGCCCGTGCACTTGTCTTTGTCTCTGGTAAAGTCTGCAGGCTCTTTTGCCAATTTATCTTCCCTCTTTCCTTCCCCACTGCTCCTGCTTTCTTTTTGAAAGCCTTCAGCTGATTTCCTCAAATCTGTTTTTGTGTGCTACTTTAAAGAAAAATATTAATCAGGATTTTGTTATTAAGTCGACCTCACTCCAAATAGCCAGCTGCGCCTCTTCATCATCCAGGCACGGTGTCTTTTCAGTGATCATTCCGATTGATTTACATTAAACTTCTGGTATCAAAGCACAGTCCAGATGTGCTTTAGAAGTGAAGCTGAGCTGACGTTAATGAGATCCTGCTGCGGCACTGCCATGGATCAGCACAGATTTGGGTATTTGTGGCAAATGATTTCAGCCAAGTATGCCATGCTGTGGCTATATGTGCATTCAAAATGCATGAGTTTCTCTTTCATTTCATTACTGTGCAGTTGTTCTTTGCCCAGGGTAAAGACCAGATGTTCCACTGTTCTCTGATTTCTTAAACTAAATTGAATCTTCCACCATCTGCACTTGCAGTGACTTCAAGAGAACTTCAACAGCTGCATAGTATTTGTTCTGCTAATGATAGGCTTGCAATGATACAGAGATATAAAACACGACACCACTGGTTAACTCGTAAAGCTGCAACTGGAAGTTACAGGAAAGTTTATTCTTGCAAGTTGCAAGTAAACCTTCTGAAGAGATCCACGTTTTCTAGAGACCTTCTGCTGTTTCAGATGGACCTTATTAGAGGAAAGTTTTTCTTGTTGTCATAGCGAAGAATATTTTGACATGTGAGCCCAGTAGCTGTTATAATTTTCTCCATAACACTTTTAGGACTTCTCATCCATGTTGGCTTATGCATAAAGCTCATTCTTGACCTCTTTGAAAGGAAGATTACAAAACAGTTCCATCTTAAGGTCCACTAATGAGTGTGTTGAAAGCTCCAGGCTGGCTTCACCTAGCAAGGGAAATATAAGCTGTGATTGTTTTGTCAGAATACTGTTGTTAATGTTCTGACTGAGGGATTTCTGAAAAAAATTAAAATGTACAGCTCTGCTATCACTTTCGAGATAAATGAAGACAGAAAACTAAACAGCAGTGACGTTTGTAGGGTTACTGAAGTTGGGCTAGCTGGTATATAATGGTGTGCTACCTGGTGGCTAGCTACACAGCTATGGTTAGCACAATATGAACACATTAGCACAGTAAAGCTGAAGCCATTCGGTAAAAGTTATTCGAGGGTGTTTCTGATGGTTAGGGACAAATGCAATCGCATGACAGGATGCTGTAAACGGACCAAACTTCAGTCAGGAGAACAACTGCAATAAGGGTTGATATGTCATCACTTAAAGACCGGATAGGAAAGTGGCAGAGTGTCCTCTGGTGGACAGACTATGCACTATCAACACTCATGGTTGAAGGGTGTCTCTTTTTTACTTTTAAAGTTTTCTTTTTTCTTTACTTTCATTTCTTTTTAAGTTTTCATTTATCTGTCATTTTTAAATTGGTCTCGATATATCAGCAAACAGTTAATATATCGACCCCATCAGGCTCTAACTTTCAATGTTTTTATTCCACAAGTTTTTGTATAGAAAATTCCGCCTGATGGGCTTTCAAACTATGTGCTTGACTGACCATTCAAGTGCTTTCATGTTGTTTCTTTTATTTGTGTTTGTATTCGCAAACCCCTAACATTTGAAAGTATGAAGAATATGTGTTGCAAATGCATTGCATGAACTGCATGAATCCCTCAGAAGACAAGAAGTACAAGGGGATCTTGTGATACTTTGTAATTCAGGTACCAGATGGATGTGAAAAATGTTTAGAGGAAAATGAAGGAAAATATCAGAAATGAGATCATTCGAGTCTTCAGTGATACCCGGATAAACAAGATCCTCACTCAGCTGAAAAACATAGACAACTGTAACACCTGGATTTCCTTAAAGTAATCCAGATGCTAGCTATCCAGAATCATGCACAGTTAAGCAACTGCGAAGCTGACTTCACTTAACTTTTCCCACCAGCTGTTTGAAACTGTGTCTCAGATTAAAGGGGTTGGGTGTAGCCTGGACTTGGAGTGCTCTTCTGATCAGTGACACATGTAATTACGCAATTTGGAAGTTGCTCCTTAGCCAGTGGCAGATGAGTTGCATGCTGAATCTATCGCATTAGCTAGGATTTGGACAATAAAGCGGTGCCTCATTCATCCATCAAAACTAATGATTCACAAAATGTGTCTATGTAATGCCTGCACACAGCTTCATGGAAAATCTGATTTTCTCCTGGATGCTGTGATGTTTTCATCGCAAGACTTGCACATATACATTTTTTTTCACATCACAAGATTTACTGCAGTATCAGGATATTTTTCATTCCCATTATTAAGTGAAACTTCACTTTTTTGGAAGATAGTTAAACATATTTTCACATTTATAGAGTTTTGTGCTGCATGGTGTGGGGTTGCAGCCAAATTATGCAAAAAAAATAACAGTCACTAGGTATTGTGGGAATGTTGTACAGCACTACTATTGTTGAGACATATTTGGACAGCTGTGTGAAATTCAAAATAGATGAGGTGTTTGTAACGACGTCAGACCATTAAATCCTTTGCATTAAGCTAAAAAATGAATTGTTATTGGAGAAATCTATTGGCCGAGAAAAGGTACAAGTCCTCAAGAGAATAGTCCTGCATATTTTAATCATAGATGGACCACCCACAAGAATGTGATGCATTATAACCAAAATGAGGTGGACTCTATCCCACAAGAATAAAAAAAAAAAAAAAAAGCCCAACATGTGAAAAGTTTTGATGCATTCTCTTCATCTGGCCAGGATTTGGATTTGAATGAGAATTTTAAAGCACACAAGAGGCAGTTTAAAAAGCAGGATTCGAGGACATGTTACCCAGAGGATGAATCTGTGGATGTCATCAGAAGTGAGATGGGAAGCAGACTGAGCAGAAGCTCTGGTATCTACATCTGAAATACGACTGTAAGGACGGTGTCACTGCCCACCTCTCCCAGCGCACAAATCCACATGGCAGACAGGATGCTGTCTATTTGTCATGTACTGCACATGCTGACACACTGTGCAGAAGCAGATGATTGACTTACCCTTTCATTTTAACCAACATAGTTCAGTTCACACGACTGGGAGTTTAAATATAGATTGTAGATTGCAGACAGTGTTAACATGGAAATCACCTTTTTGTCAATAGTCTGTTGAAGTACAACAATCGTACAGGTCACGACCTCACCACTTACCTGCAGACTTTGCAAGTTTATTTTTGACCAAAATATTGTCTCAGATCCTGCAGATAGCTGTGAGCCTGTCTGTGACGTATTGGGTGTTGTATGACTGTTGGTATTATTTTGACCTTTTGATAATTCTGCTCAGTAATCTCCATAATGTGAATTACTAATAAATGAGGTCCTGATATTGATCTTACAGACATACTGGGCTTTCTTAAATAAACTCAGTTACTCAGAGTTTGTCTTGGACCAGTAGTTTCGGATTTTGAAATACGAGACTCCACCTCAGTAGTAGACGGACCCTTTAGAAAATAGTTAATGAATGTTTGGGTGTTAGAAGTATGAGTCTATAACCACACACTGCTAATTCACGAGCTCCTACAAAAGGCTCCTAGAAAAGTTCTTGTAGAAGAAAAGGGGACATTTGTGCTCTTCTTCTTGGGCCCAATGTTTGTAAAGAGAATTCATTCAAATGTAGCTTTTGTAAGACAACCAGTCACCACATATCTTAGGAAATTAGCTCCACGGTGTTGTCTAAATACTGGCAACCTCTTCAGGGTGTAACCTCTCACCCACTAAGTGCTGAGATAGGATCCAGGATGGATGGATGGATGAATGTTGAGACAGCTGGAATTTGCTTCCTGAAGAAATAGTGCCGAATTCTATGCACTTGCGTCCTCTGCTTTGTCATTAATTACAAATTTTTGGGCATTCAGGTGGTTCACAAGTTTGAATGTTTATAGCCTAGAAAATTTACAACCCATTAATCAGCTGCATCAAAGCAGATAAACTAAAGGTAAAATGTCTGAACTTCTGAAAAAATGTTTAAAAAAACATTTCATTGGAATAAAAATGGCATATTAGCAAGATAAGAAATTCTCTCTTTATCCCACTGGTGGGAAATTTCTACATCGAAAAAAAGCCTACATTCAATTTTTTACCGTTCTTTAGACTCGCTTAAGACTAAAGTGCTTCATTTTCATGAGGTAAGCTCATCAAAGAGTCTCCCAAAAAGCTCTGATGTTGATGGAAGCATAAATCAGAGCTGGCTTGACACCTAAACAAATCGTAAACAACTGGCTACTCAGTAGCTTTTGCTTACTCTACCCTAAACAGGAAAAAGCATGGATAAAGGCAGGAACATTTGAACAGCCCAGAAAGCTTTAAGTGGATTTCTGCTGTTAAAAGGCAAAAAATCTCATCTTGTTATAGTAACAACCTTTGTCCAAAACTGAGACATCGTCTTTTAAACAAATTATTGGGAAGCAATCTTTGTGACGCGATTCATTCTAGCTTGCCTTTTTCACCACATACTGTTACTTTTTAGGTCAATCAGATTAGTACTAATGGTTGGACAGCTGTGGGTGACATCATACTAGTGACTTCTTGGAATGTTTTTAGTGATGACTATCAGTCCACCTAAAATCCTCAAGATTGTAAAGAATAGATTGGAGGGTTGCAGACTTCATCAGAGGAGAGCGCTCAGTGTCCCAGTGCGACAGTTCGACCCCGGGAATCAGATTCAGCGCCCTGGCTGACAAAGGATTCTGTCGTCTCACGCTAGAGTGATGGGATCCAGCCTCGTCTTCTCACAGCTGCATCTTCAGACACGACAGCAATCAGTGCACATCTGTCAGGGCCTCAGTGTTTACACAGGGCTAACCATATATTGTCAGACCAGGCACCAAACTCCTCATCTGCTTTGCTTTGAAGCCGCAGAGTTAATCTGATGAAGAGGAACTGTGTGTGCTGCCCAAACGCCTGGCAGATAAATGTGACACACTTTTTTCCAAAAACATCCCAAAACCTGATAATAGGATCCATGGAAACGCCTCTTCACTGATGATAAAAGCTTGTGTAGTACTGTAACTGTGGATTCCAAGTTTCTCGACCAGTTTTTCCAACTTTTTATCTGTTTATTCTTATTCTGTTTATTCTGATAATAGCTAGCAAATGTAGAATGCAGTACATCACTTCCCTCTAATCAAGCAAGGTTTCATATACAGTACTAATGATATTCCTTTTCTTTACATATGAAGGTATAATGGCTGCCATTAGTGCTACTGGAACTATATCAAGTGTTATTTGGTTTTTGGGAGACTCTATAAAAGCATGAAGATGTCATTACTGTTAGTTAGAGAGTTTGGGGAACAAAACAGAAGGCCATGTGTTAGAAAAAAAAATGAAGAAACGTCTGGATTGTACCAAATATCACTGTGAAAAACTGAAAACGCTACGCCCAGATGAACAGAATCAACCTTTATATATTATATCTTGAATGCACTCTTCAAACCAGGACTAGTAGATTCGGAGACCTTAAAACCTCAATCGATGTCATAATCTGATTACAGTAGAATTATTAGGTCTCAACAAGAGATTGTGAGGCAGCGTTGGGATCGTTACTCAAGAAAAGTGAAGTACACATTACTTGTTATTGTAATGCAGTACATCACGTAATTACTCACCAGAGAAAGTAATTTGTTACACTGTTACTTTCTCATTAGTGCATAATATGATACTTCAAACGCCCCCTTACATATTTACCAGTTAACAACATAAACCTTTAGTCTGCCGAACCACACACTGATACAAATCCTTTTCCTAATAAAGACACACATATTATTGTTCTCGTACTTTTCACATATGACCACAAAGCCGACAACAAGACAAAGATAAAAAACGGCTAAGAGACAGACCCCACTATCACTCCTCAGTGCATCCGATGCATCAGATAAAAATAATGTCCATATCACCACGCCTCAGAAGCTGTATCGCTGTATGACTCTACAATTTTCCTCCTCTCGCCCACTAAAATCAGATAATTGTAGCGCAAGTGCACACACAAGAAGAAAACACGCAGATAACAGATGGGTTTTAGCACAAGTAACGACATAATTGTAACTGCAATGTAACATGACTGTGTTACTGAAAAATATCACGACGCGTTACACAAACGAGAAAACAGAAGATATCAGGTGTCTCCCACAAATTTCAGATAAGAAGACTGGAAATCGTTGGAAACACGTCATTATCACAGACAGAAATACCTGGAAACACTGAAAACAAATCATGCTTTTTTTCTATTTTCTCAAATTTTATTTTGCATTTTATATTTATTTACTTTTTTACATTTTTTTTTAACATCTTTTTGATACCTAAGCGCCTTCTCTAACATTCACACAAACACTCGGGGTTCAGCATTTGGCCCAAAAATACTTGGACATGCAGACTGGAGTAGCCAGGGATCAAACCACTGACCTCTTGATTGGTAAATGACCCGCTCTACCTCCTGAGAACATAACAGCCACACCAACAAAGCAGGAACAACCAGTTAATGAGTCATTCATTAGTAATGTTCTAACTCAATAACTCCCTACCCGTTTAGAAGATAATGACTTCCAGAAATTGTGAGTCATTAGGTTGCCATTATTTCATAATTATCTGTAAATCAACAGGACTCCCCACTTTCTGCATGAGTCATTCCTGATTAATTGCAAAAGTTGAACGTCACAAAACAGTAACTTCTCATTTCTTTAACATTAGCTACTCTTTTTGTGTTACTTACTTACAGTTACTTTGTAGTTACACATTACATACCAGTGCCTTCAGTTTTTGTCTCCTAAGTGTAATTAATTACTTTTATTAACTTTACTTGAACAATTATCTACTGTAATGTCCTGGATTGAGATTATAAAGGGACTGATTAACTTAACTTCAGCTTGTTGTTGACTCTTTCAATTAACTATACAATTATTTGAGTCCCTTATTGTAAGGCGGTATCGCAAAGGGGAAATCCCTTTTTGGTTGGTCCACCTAACAGCTCAAATATTAGCTTAAACAGCCAAAAGATTCATTTAAAAGTAAAACTTAAAAAAAAACAAAACAGAAGAATTATTCTGTCTCATTTTGTTTTGTTTTATTGTTTTTATTCAGGTTTAGATTCCAGCACAAGAACACTGAGCACCCCGAGCCCGGGATTGATTCTGCCTTCCAAGTCCTCCTCCCTCTCCTCACCTGCTCTCTCCAGCAACGGCCACGAGACCAACTCCTCGTCCTCATCTTCTGCCCCCGCTGAGACGGTCGCTGTGATCCACCCTCAGCCCGGCACTCACACTCGCTCCAGACAGTCGAAAACCCACCACTACGCCCCCATCGATCTCCTCCCTGACCACACCCTCCTGCAGATCTTCTCCCACCTTTCGACCAACCAGCTGTGCCGCTGCGCACGCGTTTGCCGCCGCTGGTACAACTTGGCTTGGGACCCCAGGCTGTGGAGCACTATCCAGCTAACAGGAGAGCTGCTTCATGCCGACCGTGCCATCAGGGTCCTCACCCACCGGCTCTGCCAAGACACCCCGAACATTTGTCTGACCCTGGAGACGGTGGTGGTCAATGGCTGCAAGAGGCTCACTGACCGGGGGCTGCACGTGGTGGCCCAGTGCTGCCCCGAGCTACGCCGCCTGGAGGTTGCCGGCTGTTATAACATCTCTAATGAGGCCGTGTTTGAAGTGGTATCCCGCTGTCCCAACCTGGAACACCTAAACCTCTCGGGTAAAAAGAAACAGACAAGTCATATTGAGTAAAAAGCAAATAACCCCATCTGACTTTAATTAGAATCTTTGGGCAAGCTCTAAGTCTTAAGGAGTGGCCACTACTTGACATCATGCACATGTGTGGATTTGCCTCAAAGAACTTCTCCTTTCAGTCCTTTTTTAGTGATTTCTTGTAAAGCTGGTAGAATCATTAGAGGAGCAGGAGAAGCTCTTCCAACCTTAAGTCCCCATGTGGGAGAAGAAAGGCTTTCTTTAGCTGAAAGCAGAGCTTACCTCAACATGGGTAAGAGGAGCGGTCTGCTGCTTTCATTAAGGAAGTGACACAAATAACATTGACTGGAGCAGAGCGAGGTCTGCACTATTAGCAGCAGGAAGGAAGCTCTTTGTAGTAAAAGGAAAAATAAGCCCTTTTCAAAGTGTTAAAGACACCAGACTTTGATTGAATTGGCCTTTTTGGTCTCTAAAAACGACCGCACTTGTGTTTTCTTTGTCTGCGCTCACATTTTCATTCTTCTGCTTGATTGGCTGTAATCTAACACAGCAGGTTTTTACTCTGGCGCCATCAAGTGGCGACTCAATTAACATCAGCTTTTAAGAGTCAGTGTTGGGCTACTGTACCGCCTCCCTCTGTCATTGTAGGCTGTACACAAATAGCCTTGAAAGTGCAGCAGATGGTAATAGGAGGCCTGATAAGAGAATTTAATTGGTTTATAATTTCTTTCTTGCTGTCCCACAATAAGAGATAAGAACTTTTAGAATCATTTTTACATAGACAGAGAGAAAATGCTTCTTTTCTTACTCTTGGATTGCATTATAACATAAAATCCATGTGCATACATACATGTGAGCTCTGCATTAACACCTGTTCTTTCAACATCAACAGCGAGACTCTCTTTAATGGAAAAAAATCACCTCTGCTTCCTTTCCCTCCAGGCTGCTCCAAGGTGACATGCATCAGCCTAACCCAAGAGGCCTCACTCCAGCTGTCTCCATTGCACGGCCAGCAGATCTCCATCCACTACCTGGACATGACCGATTGCTTTTCCCTCGAGGACGAGGGCTTGCGAACTATCGCCTCCCACTGCCCTCGCCTGACTCATCTGTATTTGCGGCGATGCACCAGACTAACAGATGAAGCCTTGCGCCATTTGGCTCTCCACTGCCCTTCAGTGAGGGAGCTGAGCCTCAGTGACTGCCGCTTGGTGGGGGATTTCGGCCTCCGGGAAGTCGCCCGCCTAGAGGGTTGCCTGCGCTACTTAAGCGTGGCCCACTGTACCCGCATTACAGATGTAGGCATGCGCTATGTGGCTCGCTACTGCCCGAGACTGCGCTACTTGAATGCGAGGGGCTGCGAGGGGCTCACGGATCACGGCCTGAGTCACTTGGCCAGGAGCTGCCCCAGACTCAAGTCTCTGGATGTCGGTAAATGCCCGCTGGTGTCGGACAGCGGGCTGGAGCAGCTAGCCATGTACTGCCAAGGCCTGAGGCGAGTCAGTCTCAGAGCCTGCGAAAGTGTAACAGGCAGAGGACTCAAAGCTCTGGCGGCCAACTGCTGCGAGCTGCAGCTGCTCAACGTGCAGGACTGCGAGGTGTCACCGGAGGCTCTGCGGTTCGTCAGACGCCACTGTCGGCGCTGCGTCATCGAGCACACAAACCCCGCTTTCTACTGAGACGGGGAGTTCTTGGACTGGTCTTCTGACAAGTGGATGTTCTAATATTCCTGCTATGGTGTTGGCAGAGTTCAGCGGCTGATGTGTCAGAGCTAGTTGAAAACCGGCGTGCAATACTGGCCAGAATTTGTCTTTTTAAATTCGCTTGATGGCTGTTAATGCTATCCTTTGAAAATACTTCCACAGAATGTATTTAACATATTTATCTATACAAAAAGGCAGAAAAGTACAGTATTACTCCCCCCCCAACATCACAGTTTGCAATGTAATAACATGCTACAACACTGAGCACTGGGTACAGCTGTGTTACAGTTTAAAAGTATTGTAATATCTATTTTATTTTAAGTCATTGTCACCTTTAGGCCCTGAAACATAATCATTGTAATAATTTCTACAGCTATTCTTGAACAACAAGTATCTCTTGATCCTAAACCACTGAGAATGTAGCAGCAGCTAAGCAGATCTGGTGATTTAGACTATAGTCAGTTTCACTTTCTTTGTGTTGTGTGCATACGCACTTTATGCATTTGCGCTGACAATCACTTCAACTGAGCTCAAACTCTTATATTTAGCATTTTGCCACATGCATTTGTGTTAGTTAAATGTCACGAGTAAAGCAAACAGTGTTTCCAAAAAGGCCGGGATACAATAAAATGTAAATAAAATGCAAATCATAGAAAGTATGTTTAATTGTGCAAGGATGACATTCAGTTTAATCACAGAGCCATGCTGTAATATGTGCAGGATGTGGTTTGGGCCTCTCTTGAATATCATTACTGATGCCTCCACAGAAAGCTTAAGTCGGACATCCCACATGGATTCCAGCTCCTTTTAAACTTTGCTGGATGGTTCCTCAGTTCTTTAGCCCAGAGAAAGTATCCAGAAATCTGGCATGTTGGCTGTTATGTAATCTCAATAATGAAATCCTCCAGTTCTTTGCATTTTTTTATATTCCTTACTGCTGTTGTTAAACAGTTCAAGTAGATCTCTATCTAGTCTTTTTTACGAGTGGTTAAAAACTCTCTTTACTTCTGAAAGACTCTCCAAGATGCTCTTTTGGTAATGAACCTAATTAGCTGTGTGCATGCGGTCAAAAATAAATAAATAAGAGGAGTGGAGAGGTTCTGGATGCTGAGGCAGACAGGTAAGGTAACATCCAGAGCACACAGAACATGTGGAAACATGAGGGACGGTAACCATCTATGCAGGAGGAGCAAGATCTAAGATCTAAGCAAGAGGAATCCAGAAACCATGAACTGCAAGGAGCATTAACGTTTAAACACAGACAGGAGGAACCATGTTGTCTTTGTACCAGTCTAACTGCAATGTGGAGTTTAAATGCGTAGCAAATCAATGCACAATGTTTTTGTTTACATTTTGCAAAAGTAGTACTGACTTTTTTTTGGAAAGCACGTTTGCTCCTGAGAGGGGCTTTTACTGAAAAATAGGAATGGGATCAGTGTTGAAAATAAACAAGAACACATTGCTGCTATAACTGTGCCAATAAATTTCATGTAAAAATCCACTCCCTCCCAGCCTGCGCATGTTTATGAGTCATTAAGGTGACTGAGAATATCTGAGAATGCCATATATGGGCGTGTAACGTGCGATTCCCCTTTAAGACTTAAAAGAAACAGCATGCGTGCTGTTTTAATTCAACTGAATAAACCAAACCTGTCTATAACCTGTACACATTTGTTAGGTATACCCAGTCAACGTCTTGTTCACACTAATATCTAAAATCTAATCTGTTGTTGCCGACTGTGGCCATCACTTTATGATCACAGTGCAACCACAGTGCAACTGAGAAAAGCTGGTTTTCTTTGGCTTTTAAGAGAGCTCTGAAGCTGCTGTTGTTTGTGTGTGAGGACATTGCAGCGCAGTGAGAGTGAAAAGCAGCAGATGGAGGAGAATTTGCACATCCTGTCCGTCTGTCCACTTGTGGGGGCCTTGTGTTCTAAACACTTGAGGGGGAAAGATCTCACAAAAATTCCTGTAATGGAATGTGAACATGTTCTCTGGCTCTTGCAGGAGAGCTTATTTGCCTTAAATCAGTTACAACAATGAGTTGTATAAAACTAGATCCACACGGGTTAATTGGCTTTATCTTTGGGTTCAATGCAGTGTAGTTTCTAATGAGTCAGTTATACCATGTTGTTGAGTGTGGCTGGTTGTTACTGTTTGAGTTTATGAGAATCCAAAGCAGTGATATTTCAGCGATCAAAAGCCTTTTGCAAGCAATGTTTACGTGTAATTCAGGTATGTACCTGATTTACAGCAAATAAGCTGCCAGACAAGAGCCAGAGAACATACTTCCCCTCAAGTTAAAACCTTCATTCCCCCCCTACCAGAAATCGATCCTTTTTGCTGTAGTTCCTGCTTTCTAAAAACCTTTCCAGCATTTTGAAGGCTCTGGCTGTACAGCTGTTATTACAGATGTACAGCCAGCTCTTTCTGTGGTTTCTGGCGGTGCAGCAGAGAAGCATCATTTGTTGAGTGATGACCTTTAGCAAGTGGAAGTCTAGGGCTTGGGTGAACTTGCTGCCAAATCTTTTTTTTTTTTTTTCATGCCTCAGTGAGACATTACCTAAACAAAGCCCAGAAATTCAAGATGAACTTGCTACATATGAAAAATCTTTCCGCCAGCATAGGCTGTGCTTTTTTCTCACTGCCAGATGTAAATTATCATCATGTAAATAAAGAAATAGAAGGATCCTGCAGCTCTCTTAAAGTCTTTACTTGAAAGCTTTGCGGAGGATAGGATATCTAGTAGAAAACATTTAGGGAAAAATGTTTAGTATCCTTTCACAGAACTGCCCTCTGCTTATGTGTACAGATACAGTCAGAGACAGACTTCCAGTTAGTGGACATGTAAACATGTAACGTAATGGACAAATTACTAAAATAAGGTAATCGAGATTCTGCTGGCTCCGAGGTCGGCTTAGTCATATTTCCTCATTATTTAGGGAACTGAGAATTGTGAGGCAGAGTGAGGTTTTGTTTGTTGCGCTGGTTACCACTAGAGGTCACTAGAGGTATGCTGATTCTCAGTGCTGAGCCGTCATTGATACTTGATACTTATGAACAATATTAAGTGACTTAAAAAAATAACTATTTTTAACACAAGTATTTTTTATTATAGTCTCTTGAATCAATCATTGGTTTGCTGGAGGCATCAGTGTGTCTTTGACTCGTAAGTAAATTAGATGGTCTGCTTTAAATTTGATTTAGGTTTCCAACTACAGAATCTTTTTCAGATGTCTTTCAAACAAGCAAGGTTGGTTTCTACAAAGCAGTCTGCTACACCAGCACTAACATATGCAATGAAACTATAAGTGGAATCAGTTTCCTCAGAGTAGGCTTCATATTCAGTTTTCCTCATGCAGATGACTTCCAATTTGACTGAATGACTGCAGCAACAACACAGGAAGCTCTGAGGCTCGTAAGAGTGAGTGCAAAGGCAAGTTGTTGGCGTCTTGTTGCTCTTGCATCTTTGTGCTGTGACACTGAAAACTTAGTTACTGTAGGTCTGTCACTGAAGCTGCCCAGTTTAAATTGAAATGAGAAATACACAAATTTTGCTTGTCAGGCCTCAGAAAAAAATCAGTTTTGATTCCTGAAATTTAACAACTGAGCTTTTCAACATATTGGTGCAATATAGGGAAAATCACGTTTCCTTTATCTGATTCAATAATGCAAATAGGTAATGTTACCTGTTAAGAGGTGAGCAGATTGTCAATGAATTAGTTGCTCGTCTTGCTCAACTTCCATCATGATTCACAAGTTGTTACCTGTAAAACTATGAATGTGACTTTGATCTTGAGCACAGTTTGGATGAATTAGGTGGTTAGTGTGTTTGTTTCACTGAAATCTCACTAATACTGTAGGAGGAGTGGCGGTTCTTGTAAATTGTAGACAGATGCAGGGAGGTCCCACCCTAGAACAAACTAATCGGTCCATCAGCCGGATGAGCTGAAAACATTAAGACATTAAGTGCTTCACAGATACACATGTGTACTATATTCTGCTATATATTCAACTTTATCCTTTACCAAACACAGCTACAGTCAAAGACTGTAGCTCAGGTGGTAGAGCAGGTCAGCTACTAACTGGAAGGTTGGTGGTTTGATCCCAGTCTGCTCCAGTCTGCATGCCAAATATCCTTGATCAAGATACTAACCCCATGTTGCTTTCTGATGCATCCATCAGAGTGAGAATGTGTATGAAGCACTTAATAGCTTATAAAAAAAGTGCCTGTGTGAATGGGTGAATGAATTAGTTGTATAAAGCGCTTTGAGTGGTCAGATAGAGTAGAAAAGCACTATATAAGAACCAGTCCATATAAAGATATAGACTTTATTATTTATTCCCGTTTAACTGCCCATTAAAGCAAATATCTAATCAATCAATATCATGGCAGCAAGTCAGTGACATGATCAAGACGAGCTGCTGTCTTTGGGGTTTACAGTCTGAAAAAGAGAAAATATCCAGTGAGCAGCAAATCTCGGGGTAAAAAAATATCTCTTTGATGTCAGAGGTCAAAGGTGATTGGCCAGACTGCTTTGGGCTGATAGGAAGGCAACGGTAACTCAAATAAGCAGAAGACCACACTGGGTGCTGTCAGCTAAGAACAGGAAACCGAGGCTGCCCACACAGGCTCACCAGAACTGCACATTAGAAGACTGGAAAAAACATTGCCTGATCTGATGAGTCTTGATTTCTGCTGAGACACTGGGTGGATAACACACCACGTCACATATCTCATATTCACCTCAAACTGGTGTCTTTAACGTGAAAATGAGTTCACTGCAGTGCGCTGTATCGTGCAACCGAAATCCTTAAAAAGTCCAGTGGAGTGTGTGTTAAAGTTGAGTGTGCATTACCTAAATTAGACAATCTGGTCTGTCTGATCTTGTGAAAAAGTGATTTCAGTGAATGAAGTGCGTACGAACATGTTAAAACACAAACAGCGTATAGTTGTTTATTTTCACGACAAATAAATAAGAAACAGACAAAAATGTGCAAAAAAACTTTTCCAAACATATATAAATACTCTGCTCAACATAAATGTATATATTATATATTATATATTAACTTCTTTCTCTTACAGGCTTGATTCTCGCTGTTGTAAAAGCGCCTGCATACGACCGACATAACATAGTGTAATATAAGTCAGAAAAACACCAGCCTTTATAATCACAGCATAGCTCGAGTTTCTTTGCCTCCTTACAGAGCTGTGATAGTTTTGATCTTTTTTAGTCCCATCACTGGGGCAAGACTCTGTTTTTTAAGAGGTTTCTACAGCGTAGTGCAGCACAGGGTGTTTACAAGTGCTAAACACAGGAAATTTCCACATTTTTGTTGCATCATTGATCAGTATGGTGGATGTCAGTAGTGTTTGGGCAGTGCAATAAAACCTGTGTCACACTCGAAGTGTAATCAGCCTATCTTGACAGTTTCATTTTACCCTTCGCTGCCTTTCTCCTCTTGGTAAGCGTATGCATCGATATTTGTGTATTAGGTTCCTCCCTTGCCCCACATAAGTCTCTCAGTGGACCCAGACTGATGCCGTGGCCTTGTTACAAGCAGGACCAGCAGAGGAGTTAGCTGGAACAGAGCTCACTTCCTCACTCTGCTGGCGATGAACACTGATCTGGCTGCTCATACTCCGGGAAAAACTTCCAGAAAGTCCGCCTAAACAATATCCCAAAAAGTCAGAGGAGTTGGTTGAGCTTCACTGCTTGTTATCGAGAGTGCACCGCCTCTGCAGCTTCATGTGGTGCTGGCTAACCTGGTGGCCCTCCGAGTTCGGACATTTGGCTTGATTTGCACAGGAGCAGTTAAGCACGGGGTGCAGTTGCCGAGTCCATGTCATCTGGAAGAATATACACAAAGCATATTAAAGTCAAGCACTAATCCTATAGTTCACATGCTGAATTTTCTAAGGTTACGAATGGTACCTGAGATCTGAGGACATGCAGCTCGTTGTGAGCTTTGGTATACTTCTTCTCCAGTTCCAGATACTTGCCCTTAAGCTTCTCCCGGTCTCTGCGCTCCTTCCGAAAGTCTTCCTTAAAGACTTCAGCCTAAATATGGACGTGAGACAAATAAAAACAGATGTCCATTAGGGGTAACTCAACAGTTTGGGCAAGTCTTATACACCCCTTACTACATTTAACCTTGGATTTTATAAGATATGGTTTACACATTCATTTAAGTGAGTAAGTGAAAAGCAGCTGAGTGGATTCGAGCTGAAGACACAAATCCCTTTTGGAGTTGCGTCAGGAAGGGGATCCGGTGTAAAACGCTGCCAAAAATCAAACATGCAGGGTGCCTGCTTTGTGGCAAAGTGGCAGCTGAAAGCAGCTATTAGCCAGACTACTACAGAGTGAATTTTATAGGTTTTTTGATTGCCTTTGGACACGGACAAGTAATACCTTTTTCCTTTGTTTTCAGTCTTTATGCAAAGAAAAACATCACACACATGAAGACAAAGCACTCACTTGATGTTTCCAGATGTCTAGTGTTTCATTGTCCACTCCAAGGGACTGAGAAGCCTGAAGCGCCTCCTTTAAGGCCTGCACAGACACATTGAAACCACTGTTAGAGCGTTTTTACTGCGAGGGTTAGAATGAGACTTCCTTTTCATCAGTGAATATCAGAGAAAGCCTGATGCCTCACCTTGTTCAGTCGTCTGATCTCCTCGTGTTGATGCTGCCCTTTGCGGGTCAGGGCGCTGTTCTGCGCTCGCAGCTCTTTTACTTCTTTCTGTGCTTCGAGCTTCTCAGAGCTGGCATCACTCTCTTCCGTCTGTGAAAAAGCATCCCATGAGGGAACCGTTAGCGCTCAGATCAAACGACTTAATCTATCAAAGAGCGGTCGGCGCATTTACCTGTGCGCTCTCTTTTCCTTTGATCACCTTGAGCTTCAGTCGGTTTAACGTGACGTGCTTTCCTTCTTCCTCTTCAAAGCGATCACACTGCTGTAATGCTTTTAACTCCTCGACCTGGACATTGGGTGCAGAACGCAGACAACACTTAAATGATAAACAAGCGCGATAATAAACCGACACGAGCTGAAAAACAACATTAAATGATGTGAACTTGCTCCTTTCTTACCTTCTCTTTGTAGTAGTGCACCATGGTTCGGTACTCTTTTGCCCATTTCTCATTAATAGAAAGAAGCTGAGTAAAAACAGAAAGACTGTGAACCTTTAAACGTGCATACACGGGTCGTAGGATGGATACACAGAAAGTCTGAGAAGTACTCACCTCGTTCTTTTGCTCTTCTAAGATAAGAATCTGTGTTTTCATGTTGACATCACTTTTGTGAGAGGACCCTTGCAGCTGAGGCACATAAAAGAGAGAAAAACAGGAACTACTCAAATGTGGCACACAGTAAATCCATCAACAGCCAAATGCCTGCGACTCTGGGAAATTATGCAACACGACTCCCTCTACCAACTTCCTTTTACACATTTTTGGAAGTTTTGCTTCACACTGCTTCCAGTAACCCAACGAATATCATCATTCAGTTGTGGTCAGGCAATCAAAAGGTGGTGGTTCTCTGTTCTTTTGTTACCTGTGTGTTTTCCAGCTTCACAGACGGGTGTAGTTCTTCCCCAGTATTGCACCAAAACTCATACCTGAAAAACAAATTATTTGCATCACGTTCCTCCATAAAAACTGACTCCAATTTTCACATAAGTGCTGCTGTGATGTGTCTCACCTGTCTATATTTGGCAGAGATGGATACAGTCTGTGGGCTTGTCTGTGTTTGTCAGTGTCATTTGACTCTGATGGGTCCACAGGCAGCCTTGCCGTTGAGTTTTCAAGCAGAGACTGTCAAAAAAAGAAAAAGTCAAGGACATAAGGACTTACTCAGTTGTATATAGCATTTGTATTCTATTTTTATCTTATTGTATATTTTATTCTATTTTATTCTACTGTATATAGTATTTTATTTTATTCTATTCTGTACAGTTGTGTACTTTATTTATTCTTATTGTATTCTAATTTTTACTTCATAACTTTTGCACTGTCCACTTCCTGCTGTGACAAAACAAATTTCCCACGTGTGGGACTAATAAAGGTTATCTTATCTTATCTTATAAGTTTTATATGAAATTAATAATACTAATAATAAAAAAAAAACGGTTCTTCTATTGTAAGAATAAGTACGCCAGCAGAGATGTATTTACATTAGGATGGCCTAAAATGAGTTTTTCTTCTGACATAACACCCCAGTGTAGAAACAGATATTTCCACAGGTTCAGCAGTTTCATTTGACATCAATGCAAATTCCCAAAGATATCAGCATAAATGAATATTACAAGTATTTCTGCTTTTGTCTCAGAAAACGATTAATCAGTCATTACTAATAACAATTCAATTACTCAAAGAGTGTGTTGCAGCCTTGACGTAGTCATTGTGCTCCACGGAGATACTGTGCTGCAGTGAGCTCAGTTTGTTTGTAATGGCACAAAGTGACACTTGACTCATACCCACAAAGGATGTCGATTATCTATACCCCGCGCTGTCACGTGGTTACCCGACCTCAGCTTGCACGTTCCTCGGTAAATCATCAATATTTAAACTGCCTTTAAAAACCTCTGAGGAGCTAACATGTTTATCAGGACAAGATGTCCAAGTTGATATAAAAGCCTATTGAACTCCTCCTGCTCTGAGTCCAGGTCAGTGTTCTGTACAAAGCAAAACTTTTTTTTTATTTTTTTAAGTAGAAGGTCAGAGTTGTTGGATAATAACAACTGTAATAGCGAAGTGTAAAAAGCAGCAGACTCACCATACTGCGTTTCGGAGGCGTCTTCAGAGTGTGCAGACCCGACTAAAAAACATGTGAATTGAAGCGACGCGACCGGCTCGCCTCTCAGTTATACCGAGGATCCCCTGTGACGTGGGAAAACCCTGACTGTCCAATCAGCTGCCGGGATTCCCTCCCCGGTCCCGTGCAGTCAGAATGAGTTGTGCGACTGACCGACTTTGTCGAAGGAAAGGAAAGTACAAGCAGTTAATCAACGCCTCGAGCGGTAATAGACGATGTGTTTATGGTATGAATCGATGACTAAGACAAAAAAAAAAATCTGCTGTTGCACTGCAAAAGATGGCAAATCTTTATTTACGTTTTTTTAACCGAGAGAATATTTTTCTAGCATTTAAACTTAACACCAAGCTAACATTTACTGTATTTACAGAGATAGTTTTGCTTTATATAAAAAAGCATGTATAATGTACAAAAACCCAGTTAATTAATTCATGAATTAATTATTCTACCCGTTGGGACAACACATTACTAGGTGTAAAACAAAACAAAATAAAATAAAATAAAATAACACTATTGATAGCTATAGATTTATAGCTTTTATAGCTTTATTTGTGTGTCTATTAACAAAAACATTTAAAAAAAATACTTTGTTTACTATATATGTTATACCTCAAGGTTAAAGTTCATATCCTAATTCATGTGAATGAAATTTTGAAACCATATGAAAAATTATAATGATACCAAATAATATTGTAAGAGATTCTGACTCTTGATTTTTTACAGTGGACAGCCTCCAGTTTCAGCTGTGTGAACTCATCTGTATGCTGAGTATTTTTTTTTCTTTCTTCTTTACTTCCTGGGTGGTTAAACTGCAGCCGCTTAAAAGCCCGACCAGCTTTCAGAACCACTAATATCGAAATGAAACTGTCCAAAAAAATGCAAAACTTATGGCCTGCGGGTTATGGGAAAATCACACATCTCGCAGGCTTATCATTTACACAATCTCTTGACAGTCTGTTCTGAAAGGTGTTGACTCAGAGCGGGCTTATTTCAGGGAAGAAAGAGAGGGGAAAATACGCCACTGCTCCTCCTCCAGTAACCGGCACTCAGCGCGGGGGACTCAACCCAGAGCTAATTATTTATTATTTCTTATGGAAACCTGTGTGATTTATTCCCACATATAGGACACGCCATCCTTTTCTTCTTTAGGAGACTGGTTTCATGATCAGCACATTTTAATTAGAGATGATGTTACCAAACAGACACAGACATGTAATTCCTCAGTGCCCTTTTTCACATCAAGATATTTGTTTTTCTTTTGTTGAAGTGGGAGCTTCTACTCCTATTAAATATAGCCAATGGTGGGGACGTTCCAGCATGGCATTATGTGATATCCCGCACTCCACCGAAACAACCATTAATTTTTGTAGCCTAGGACATTTTTTGATATTTCCACCTGAAAAAAATAAGAAATAAAAAAAAAGAAATCCCCAGATTTTGCCAGTAAGACCAAAAATAGCCAACTCTCGACTCTATGGGTGAAAGAAACTCAAGAGAGATTATACAAGTCTGTTCCCATATATAAATGAATATAGCTACCGTCACATCATCATCATCATCATTGCTTTGCAGACCTGATTTGAAGCCCAAACCTGAGACCTCTACTTTCCGTGATATCCAAGGAAAGTGTGGATTTGAGAAGTCGACCAATGGTGCATTCTCAAGTGGTAGTGATTTGTCTATGATAGGGTGTGCTTGCCCTAAAGTGCTTACACTTGAAAACAGTGAGTGAGATCAGAAAGTCACTGAGAAAGTTTTCACTGAAGTCACAGAGCAAGAAATACAAAGCTGCTTTCCTATAGATTTCAATATACGTATATATATATATATATGTATACATGTGTGTGTGTGTGTGTGTGTGTGTGTGTGTTTGAGCCACAGGAATCACCTCCTGCTGGTAATGGGAAAGACTGCAGATCTAAAGCGCTTCTGCTGTCATCTTTTATCTACAGTCTATGTACACTGCACTCGCATGCCTCAGTTGTACTGTGCTGCAGACAGCTGGAAACCCAAGCAGACCCTAGAAGACTCACGTAGACGTTTTATGTGGTAACAATTTGTTAATTACATGGAGCCCCTCATTTAAATTGGGCCTGTTTTCTCTCCTTTTTTTATTCTAAGTTGAACCATAATTTACAAAATTAACTCGCGTTGAGGAAAATGTCCAACTAGTGACCAAGCAAATAAGGGTTTTTTTTTTTTAGCATAGACTCTTTTTGGAACTGTAAGACCCTCCCTCTACAGGCCAATAGGAACAGTGCAGCTTCAAGGCACTTCCACATTGGCTTTACTTCTCAGATTTTGAGGCCTTATCCATCATTTACATATTTTCTACATACATCAGACAAGAAACTAATTATTCAGAGAAAACCACATAAATACCAATACCAATACATTATCCTATTAAGCTTTTATCTTGCCTGTTCTATAGCAGGCACAATAAATGGAGCCTTACTTATATAACACCTTTCTACTTAACTTGAATGTCTTTGAGGTACTACTTTAGGTACTCTCTACCTCACCCAATCACGCACGCATTTATGCCTAAGTGCTTTATAACATTCACACACACTTACATGGATTCAACAGGGGCAAATCAGGGTTCACTATCTTGCCCAAGCAGACTTCAATACATGAACTTGAAGAGCTGGAGATCAAACACTGACCTTCTGACTGCTACACCTCTCTCCAAACCACCTGAGCCATACACATTTATTATCATGGTGTGTTTGGGTCATTTATAAAGAAAATGCTATCTTGACTTTGTACTATTTGGACACAAGCTACATGTTAAAAGTGTTGGAAATGTTTTGCAACCTAAAGTTATATCACCATGTGGAGATGAGATTTAAAAAACACTAACAAAAATGTTCATTTTTACTTCTGTGTAATTAAAACTGTTATTTGGAAAATAATATAGAGAGTATATGTAGGTAGGCTTAGTAAACACTGATGTTACTAGACAACAATTAATTGTTCCAAAAAAGAGAAATTCCTGTCTTAAAATGCTTATATATATATATATATATATAATGCCGAGGTTGTGAGTTCATGCCTCACCTGGAGCACCAGAAGAAGGAACACGAGAAGCTGGAGAAATACCAAGGGCTCAGAGAAGAGCTCGAGAGGATGTGGAGGGTGAAGGTAACGGTGGTCCCCGTGGTAATCGGAGCACTAGGTGCGGTGACTCCCAAGCTAGGCGAGTGGCTCCAGCAGATCCAGCAGAATAACATCGGAGATCTCTGTCCAGAAGAGAGCAGTCCTGGGAACAGCTAAGATACTGCGCAGGACCCTCAAGCTCCCAGGCCTCTGGTAGAGGACCCGAGCTTGAAGGATAAACCGCCCGCAGGGGCGTGCTGGGTGTTTTTATATATATATATATATATTATACTTAAGTTGGCCCCTTACTTATACCAATTATTCATGCCACATAGCCATTTAATTACTGTAATTTGGTTGAGACTTTTGTCCAATGCAATGCACAAGAAAAAAAAACAGAGCACGTGCACAGACAGAAAGACAGCATATTAGTTGGATTTAAATGCTTGTGCTTGAGGCAACAGCTCATCCACCCTGGAGGTTGCAGTATTAGGCCCAGGCTGTAACTGTTAAACACTCATCAGTATCTGTTCTCTGTTCTAACATAATTAAATGTGACATCGATAGTGATGCTTTCATTAGTGTATAATCACCTGCAATTACAAATTAAATTAAAACGAAGGCTTATGGCTTGACAAGGTGCAAATCCTTGTTCACAGTGTGTATATTTGCTCCAGTGTTAATACAGTAACCAAAGGCCCAGAATAACCAACTGTAGCCTCTTTAGACTGGTTTGCAAAAGCCAGTTAGATCCCACAGACTCAATTGTTAAAATGTCCAGCATTAGAGCAGACATAAACTTCTCAGTCTGGTCCAAAAGTTGAGCTTTTTAATACTTCTAATACCTAAACTTGTGCATTGTTAGACATGTAGCTTGACTTTGACATTGCTAATTTGAATCACTAAACATTTTAACCAGGTTTTCTTTTTCTTTTTTGTTGTTGTTGGTTCAGTTTGGAACCTCTGCATCAAATCAGGAAGTTATCATGTATCGTGACTTAACAACCTGTCATGCACAGATGTTTTATATTGCTGAGACCATACTGAAAAAGCAGTCTAATGCTAAATTCAGTGCTAAAAAGTATAATGTTTAAAGTAAGCATGGTAAAGTGTCATAGTTGCTGCCTGCAGGAGTTGAAAGATTTTTCTAAAAACATTCCCAGTTCATCAGGGAAATTCACTTCATTCAGGGAATGTGATTGGCCTCTGGTTACTCATGTACTTTGCTTAAATGCTTTAAAAAAATGTCAAGCATTAACATCACTTTGTTTGGTTGCTCAGTCGGTGATACTGTACATTTTCTACTCTAGTAAAACCTTTAACCCCTCCCCCAAAAAACTCAGTCCATATTTGTCCACATTCCTGGACCCAAGAAGGATTTGGAAAGGTTTATACCCACTAAGAAGTACTAAGTACTTTCTTAAAATGTCTATGGAGGGCGCAGCATCAATAAGCTGGGAAGTAGCAGTCAGCGGAGCAGGTAATGTACTGACTGTCAGGGGGCTGGCAGGGTCTGCTGGGTTTTTAGAAAACTTCAATCCAGCTTACTTAAATAAAAAGCCCGTTTTAGATAAATATGTGGAAATGTCAAAAAATGACCTTGAAGGTTTCGCTGTCACCACAATAACACTTTGCCACTGTCCTAAAAGTGCCACACAAAGATTATTATTAGTGTGATTGTGCGAATGGCAACAACAGTGACTCAAATCGTGACAATGTTTACCGACATTACAGTACTTGTCACAGTACCCCATGTTGTGGTTTTACACAAGGGGCCTTCTTCATATTACACCTGTGCAGTGAGAACCCCGAACGCCTCTTCCCAGCACCAATACAGCCCATTTACGGTACGTGTGACACAGCAGCTATACGCTAGAAAGGAAAGAGGAGGTTTTACTCTGCTCGAGGAGCCTCCCTCTTCCTGCCACAAGAGTATCACTCACACAAATATGTCTAACTCTGCTCTTTAAGATCCTGTCACAGATCTTTGGTTCACACGCGAAACAGATAAGGCTCTTTGTGGCGTACACCTACGAATTAAAAACCCAAAACGGGTTTGATCTTGTTCTGGAACACTTTCTCTTGTGATCAGTGGTTTAGCAGGTTTGCATAATTGCACACGTGTTAGTGTAACCTTTGCTATCGGTTTCAAGTGAAAGAAGAAAGAAAACAAACACAGCGTTTAGATGAAAAAGTGGAAAGTTAGCTAAGCAAATATTGCTTGTTGTCAGAGACTTCTTTCCATAAAATCCCGATGACTTCACAGAAAGTTACTGACGCTGAATTTGAACTTACTAAGCCTGTTCGCTTTTTAGGTTTTGTTTCAGGTTTCCAAAATCAGAGCTGAGGCTTTCATATGTGCTGCTTGAGGCGTGGAAACAGACTTTTTTCTGATAAATTATTTAACCAAACATAACTGCATGACCTGCTCATCAAAGGTGTAGCTTGTTTTCAAGTATATATTTCAGCTGACCTAAATTTTCACCTAATCCCTCTAAAAAAAAAAAAAAACGAAACAAAAAAAGACTGAATAACAAATATTTTTTTAGATATTATTAGTGAAACACATTTATAAGCAGATAATTATAGTTTTAGAAATAAAACGCCCTTCAGTCACAGTCACAGAGTTTTTATACACTATAGAAATCAAGATTTAGAGTAAAAAACAAGGAAAAAGGAAATTCACAATCTTTCAGGGCTTAATAAAACATGTCTTAAAATTAGGTAAATACAACTTCAGACTAACAAAAGCATGAAATATTACACAGTGTCATTAGCTCGAAGAAAACCAAAGCCAAAATGCAGAAAGTTTCTGAAAAACTAATTACACCTTTACTGCTTCCACATAAGCAAAAGTTCAGGTTTCCAATCAATCAGTTTCCAGTTTCTCCAGCAGTGATGGCGCTTAGTCTAAGGTCAAGTTGTGCACTACTCAGAGAAACTGAACAAAATAAGCCCAAGAGCTACATCTCAGACTCTACAGGCCTCAGTTAACTTTAACTGATGTTAAATGTTAAAGTTCATGACAGCATAACTAGAAAAACACTGAACAAGTACGGCTTGTCTGACAGGGTTACCGGTAGAAAGCCTCTTCTTTCTAAAAACAATAGAACAATGTCCTTTATATCAAAGTATATAGTATATCAAAGTAATCCTGCATCAAATATGAAGCTATCTGTCCAATAAGCTAAAGCTTGGCCCAGATTGTGCCATGAAATAGGGCAATGATCACAGCACAGCAGTAAATCTACAACTGAATGGCTGAAAGAAAAAGATGAGAATTCATCTACTGCAATCTACTGAAAGTACTGAAATATCCCAGTAAAGAACAGTGGGCCTAAATTCCATCGCAATAATGTGAAAGACTGATAAAGTTACACAAAAAAAAAATAAAATGTACCTCATGCTACTTCAAGTTGTTGCTAAAGGAGGTTTTACAAGTGACTGATTCATGGGCTGTGCTTGCACACTGTTTCTTGGCTATGTTTTTGTTAAATAAATAATGACACCGTGTAAAATGTCATGTTTGTAGTTCCCCCAGGTTGTATTTACCTAATTGTAAGTCTGGCTAAGAACCAGATGGTTTTGTTTTATCTCTTAATACATAAAACATTGGAACTGACGGAGAGTGTGCTTTCTTTTTACTATGACTGTATGTATACTTTTACTGAAAATGATTTTTAACTATTGCAGACCACTGACGGTGACATAGGAAGATCCTCAATAAGGTGTAGTTTCAGTTCATGTTTTCTGAGTTCCCGTCAGTCTTTTCTATAGTTTGCGTTTTGTCCTGTCTACCTGTGCTTTTCTTTTTCTTTTCTCTTTCCCTTTGCCCGAAAGTTCATGGCAGACGGCTGATCCTCCCTGTCCCTGGTTCTGCTGGAGGTTTCTTCCCATTAAAAGGGAGTTTTCTTTCTTTATAGCTCAGGGTTTGCTCATAGGGGATCATCTTCTTGTGATTTCTCTGTAATACTGTAGGGTCTTTACCTTACAGTCTAAAGCACCTTGAGGTGACTGTTGATGTGATTTGGCGCAATATAAATAACACTGAACTGAACAGAACTGTAGCTTAGTGGTAGACCGTAATGAAATGAATAGCTTAACTTTTTACTATGAAATTAACTACTGAAACTACAGAATTTGCTAATTATTTCCTCTATCATTGCATTTCTCCTGTAAGTGAACCTCTTTTAAACCGCCCTGTTCTCTTTTTTCTTTCCCTCTAACCCTTTTGCAGGCATGCTCAGCCACTAGAAAAACAAACAAATGGTGGATGAATGTAGTGAATCTGCATGTAAAGAAGAATCACAAAGGTAAAGGCCAACTGGCAAAACCCTTTGAAAGTAGCTCCAAAACACACACGCATTAAGACAGTTTTGTCCACTTCGCAACAATAAACTGGGCTTTATTTAACCTATTTAGCTCATCAATTGATCTGGATACAAGAAGAAAAAAAACGTTGTATTATATGTGCATTATTTGACATGACAAGACTGGTTTCATTCATCTACTGAAAGCGGGAACCATACATATCAGCGGGGCATTGTCACTGCTTATGGTCCAGTATACATATAAGATGCTGTGTCCAAATTAACCCCTTAATGCCTAGTGTATCATATTTGATACATACAGTTTTTTGAAAGTTTTTGGGACTTCAACATAATCAGTGTGAATTTCCTCCCCTGAAAAACCTAAATAAATTGCACAATATATTTCTAAGCAATCAAAAAAAAAACCAAAACAAAACAGATAAGCAAATATGATACAAATTAAATGTCATATATGAAAATTGAAATGTGATTCAATTTTTAAACAATTAAATAAAATTAAACAAAAGAAGGTTAAATAAACAATATTTTCAGAAAAATGTTATTTTCTGGCAATTATTTCATGATTCAGGTTTTAAAGGGTTAAATGCTGCAAACACTTCTGGTCCATGTTGACACTGACTGCATCATTATTTAGTCATCGTTGGTCAAACCAGTGTGCTCATCTGCTCTACTGACACTGTTATTATCAAGCCATCTGTGGATTTAGTTTAGATCGTTACAACTTTTAATAAAAGGTTAACTGCTTTCACTTTCACCCATTAGCACTAATTATAATAGAATGACCTTTAGATAAATCCACCTGACATTTAAGCCAAGGAGCTGCCTTTACTAGGTGAGTCAACTGCTAAAATAGGGTAAGCGGCTAATCTTATCTGGATGGGTGTGTTATGGAAGCCAGTGTTAGATGAACAGGCCTTGACATGGCTTAGCTCATTGATGTGAACGTTTTTCAAGCATCTGTCACAAGAATAAATGAACTTCCAGAGAAATGCAGAATAAAAGCTTTTGGTTGTTTAAATACAGTAATGAGTAAATCAAAAGTCTTGAGTCACCCCACATTTCTTTATATTTTATATTTTGTTGGAAAAATGGGAAATTGCTGCTGTTATTAAAATATGTGCAAACATGCATGAAAATAGAGTGTATAAGGCAAGAGTTTGTACAATTCTAATGACCATGAAAGTCTATATTTTCTTGCCATTCCTTGAAGTAGTCTTGAGGAATAGTTCTCTAGGCTTCTTGGAGGATTTTTAAAGCTTTTCTTTGGATGTTGGCTGCCTTCTGTTCTGTCGAGATGATCCCACTCTGCTTTAATATTGTTGAGATTCTGGCTCTGGGGAGATCAATCCATACTTGTTGAAATGAAGCCCCAAACCATGACAGAGACTCCATGGTGTTTTATAGATGGCTTTAGACACTCACTGTTGTACATCCTCGACACATGCTGACAATGTGAACAAAAAAACGTCAAATTTGCATTCGTCACCCCATAAGAACTGTTGCGACAGATTTTCAGTCCAGACTTTAAACAACAAAGACATGATGTGTTTGCACTTTACTGGATTCAAATGTGATTACATAACAATCATTATTACACTGAAATACAAATAAAGTTTACAACCTTGTGTCTTAACATTTTATTTTGAAAATAAAGCATATTCTGTGACCAGGAGATAGCAGCCTTCATACTCAGTGTGTTTAATTTAAAAAAAAAAGAAAGAAAAGAAAAAAAAGTTTCACATCAGATCCCACAAAATGAAAAACAATATTTTCATAATGTGATGTATTACAGATGTTCATTTGAAAAACATATTTCACATATATGTGAAAAGAAAATACTCAGTTTATTTAAAAATTGAAAAGGAAACAAGTGAAAGGTTTCTATGGCTGAATGCTACTATGTTGTGTCTGATATAATCAGACTTGTTCACCAGCAGGTTTTACATGCTATCTGTGGTTTGGAGCCGCATTCTTGAATCCGAGATCTGTTTGAACACAATCCAGGATAATAACGAGAGGTCAGTCGTGCTTTGTGAGGACACACACAAACAGGTCGTCAGTTCCTTTGTAATGCACATGTACTTACTCAGGCACGTCTTTGCAGCTGTATGTTATCCCTGTATGTAGCGCTTTCTTTAATTTCTGCAGGGATGCGTTTTTGCAGTTTGATCTGAACAAATGGAACAGAAGCAGTGAATGTAGGCTCAGTTTTAAAATATTCATGCCCCGATTGGCCATTCTGATGTAAATTAAACAAATAAAGGACAACATTGTGGTGAAAGATTTGCATATAAGAGGAAATCTTACTTGGCATTCTTCTGTATGACCATAACAACATTCAGGCTCCTGACCTTAGGGGCTTTAAACCTCGTCACCTCAACTTTTGCAAAAGTACTGAAGAGTAAAAAAAAAACAACAACCCAAAATTCAAACCACAACTGTAAAACCACTTAAAATTAACTTGACGAGTGAGATGGATTTTAAAAATGCTGCTCTTAAGATGAGGAACTGAGTCTGTGACTGCTACCTGCAAGCTGCCATCTTCAAAGCAGCTGTGATGAATCAAGACATTGATAAAACAGTTAGACAGAATCAGTCTGCTATCACTTTGTGACTAAATGAGGCCAATTTGGCAATCTGTTTGTGATTCAATGATGAAAACCACAAATCTGTTACCATCTGTTGCAATTTTGTTGCTGTCGGCGCACATAGCATTTTACGTTAGACAACAATTCAGACCCAGTGTTTTGTGTTTTTTTTTATAAATGTATATTATTTGATTTAGTGTTATTCATGGTTTTGGTTCTTATTCTTAATCTCTCTGTGTTATATTTTTTGTTTCCAGTCTTTAGCTTTTTGTTACGGTGCCTTCCCCATGTTCCACGTGTTCTCTATGTTCCCTGTCTCCCCGGTCAGTCATGTCTCCATGTCTCAATGTCAACTGTGGGTCTTTGTGAATGTCTTACACTTCCTGTTTTAATTTGACTGTCTGATGTCCCATGCTCAGTGTTTCAGTGTTGCTCCCTCCTTGTTTCGTTTTATCAGATTAGTCCCAGCTGTGTTTCCCTCCTGTTTCCCATTCCCTCATTACTCCCTTGTGTATTTAAGCCCTGTGTTTCTCTCTGCCCAGTTTTGCGTCGTTTCCTCATGTTGCTGTGTGTCTCTCCCACAGGCCTCGTTTCCCTGAGTGGTTTTAGTTTGCTTCCTGTTTAGGTTATGTTTTGTGTTTTCTACGCTCGGATGTTCACAGCAAATAAAGCTGCCTCTTTGAGTTTATCCCCGTGGGTGCTGAGTTCTGCTTTTGGGTCCACATCTTGCCTGCTACAGCACTAACCTTGACAGAACTACTTCAGTTGCAGATTGTTAAAAAACTTTCCAACCTGATTTGGTTTGTAGAACAAGAACATTTTTTTACAACAACCTTTGACCTTGTGCAAGAAGGACAATAATAACTGTTTTTTAAATAGAACTTTTACTCTGCAGTGGCAAGGCAGACATAAAAGTCACTTTTTGCACTTAGTCATTTAAAAAAATATGAAAAAAGTGATGAATAAAGAACTAAATACAAAGGCAAAGCAAAGCCTTAAGATTCCTTGAAACTAGGTGCATATGCCAGTGTTACATTAGTGGCTCTCATTAACATTATAATGGAAGACATTTCTTTATTTTTCTCACTAAAAGTCATAAAACTGTGGGAGAAGCAGAAGCAGCTCTACCTTGTAGGATCGAATGGTGTGATGGTGGACCCGCTTAGCATTGCCGTGACATCACCACAGGCAACATCTGCATACTGTACAGACACACAAAGGGGATTTTGAAGAAACACTCACTCATCTTGTAAGAAAAAACTAAAAAATAACACGAGATTTGGTCCTGAAATTAATGTTAGTTATTTGTCTCTTCCTGTAAAGTGAGGTTTATCAATCAGAAGTCACTATTGATGTGTTAATGGAGCATGGGACATATGAAGTCCCTTATTTTGAGAAATAACTGTACTTCATACTCCACAGATTGATATTATGCAAACATCTTTGTATTCAAAACAGGAAGTATGGGGCTGCAACATATAACTGAGGTTTTACCATTTTTAACTGTCCAAATGTTGTAATAATTTTGAACAAAACAAGTTGTACTACTTTCCAAAGATTTGCTAAGAGTGTCATGAAATGGTAGATTTAGGTGACTTATGTAACAAATTCCAGGATGAGCGCTCGCTAGTTCTGGGAGAGGTCACTGTTAAGTAATAGCGGTGTAATCCAGGAAAAAAAAAGCATTTCATTTATAAAGACATTTAATTCTCTCACTTAATTTTATATTTTCCTTACTTTATGGTATTTTTGTGCTTTCTGAATTAATGCCAAAAGGAAAAGCTACTTTATTTAAAGCTATGTGGCACTTGCTTTTGCAGCATGCGTCCCATAAGTAAAGGATCTTTACAAATTAATTAAACTCATATTTATTGCAGTGCAGCATCTCTAGCTGAATGTATTTTTGAATGTATTTTTGGAGGGGTCATTCCCTTTAACAACTGAAATGCTTAACCTT